>NW_008352267.1:14602073-14631745 GCF_000622305.1 Nannospalax galili
AGTGGAGATCTTTTTTAAACGTTGGAACCTCATTTAATTTTATGTCTTATAGAGTTTATAATGAGTAAAAGATTATATAAGCGTAATAATTCATCTGTAAACCTAGGAATGTACAACCAATTTTGAAAGAGATGTACCCTAGCTCAGAAAAATGTTATTGAATAGGTTAATGCTGTTGTAATGAAATGCTTCTTTTAATTAAAATTAAAAAAAAAATTCATACTCCCAAGGCTCAGGGACCATCACAGAAGAGGAGGCAGAAAGATTGTAAGTGCCAGGGAGGAGGTGCATGACCATATTGAAACTGAGTCTTACAAGCTCCTGGGAACCTGTTCCTATGAGTCTATGGCAATGGTGTTAGCATACACAAGTCCCATTCAAACTCAGGCAGATAATAGCCTAGTGTAGAACTGGGAGAATGGACAGCAGTCCTCAATCTTATCTGAAGGAATGTTGGCAACTGATTGCTACTAGATAAAGAAGAGCTGAACTTCCTAAAACAAGGGACTCTAGATAGGCTGACTTAACTCAGTGGAGGACTTGCACTGGGGAATGGCTGGGGACACTGGCAACAGAGTGGGCCTTAACAGGGATGACAGAGTATAGGAGCTCCAGTGGGGGTGGCTATGGGAGGGTGCCAGTGGGGATGGGGGTATTGTTTGAGATGTTTGAGATGTTTGAGATGTCTGTATAAAATGCTTTGTAAATTCAGTCTTCCCCAAAGCAATTTATTCACTTCCTTATAAATTGCTTTATCCTGTGATTTAACTGTGTCCTGAATTCTGAATTATGTTTCAAATTTGCTTTATAACTACATTAAAACTATCCCTTAAAATAAAATAAATAAATAAAATAATTTTTTTTTAAAAGTTTGTTACCAAAGTAAAATTGGAAGAAACTAAAGAGATCTCTTATTGAAGGGACAAGATACTCAGAACTAGATTTCCCCATTTTAAAATTTATTTTAGTTAACAAAATACCCATGCTGTACATGTATTTTAAATGTTTAAGTTCATCCAATGGCTTGAGATGTATGTAGCTCTTGAAATTCCTCTCCCTCACTGACCCTCTCAACCTTGTCTCCCACACTGGCATCTCGGCTTCCATCATTTCTTTCTAGCCTTGTCTCATTCATCTCCTGAGTAGCTTCCTTGGGGTCAAAACTTCTTTCCTCATAGTTGCCAGCACCTCACACAGTGTCTCCTTTATGTTACATATCTATCTAGAACTTGGAGCTAGCTAGCCAGATGACAAAATGGACACAAAAACAACTGCTTCTATATGTAGACCTCTGGGTAGGAAGTCAGATTCTCATGCAAAAACCTACATTTGATGAAGCAACCAAGGTGTCCATTGCACTATTACTGAGGACTGCAGCTGGTACCCAGAGACCTTGCTTCAAGAGATTTATAAGCACACATCTATTATTAAATTCATTGTGAGAGAAAAATGTTTACAGTGAAAACTGAAAATTAACATGGATTCTATAGGGATATGTGTTCTTTTAGCATCCATATAAATGTCAAGGGTGTGTGTGTTATTTGACCCAACATTCAATTTAGGATCCAGTGTCTCTGGGGTCATGAGGGTGGATTATCTCTTAGTGTCTTTTCTGCTTTCAGACTCATAACTTTAAGTTGCAAATGCTGCTTTCTTTGTGCATTCAATTAAATTCACTTACTACATGTAAAATTGGTTGAAATGGAAAGATTAACTCTAAGGGATTTTTTTTTTTTTTTTCGGTCTTTTTGAGACCCTATAGCCCCAACTGGCCTCGAACTCACTATTTAGATCAGGCTGGCCTTGATCTCACAGAGGTCCACTTACCTCTGCCTCCTGAGAGCTGGGATTAAAGGTGTGTACCACCACACCCAGCTCTAAGAGAGTTTTTAGATGTTAAGTGTTTTAGGAAATGAAGGATAAGCATCTCAAAAATCAGGCACAGTTAAAGATATCAGGGCATTGGTCTTTGAATCTTTGAAAGATGTTTTTAAAACACTCAGCTAATAGAAATTACATCATTTTCAAAAATTCCTCAGATCTCTGCTAGGAGCAATTTAACTTATTTATAAGAACTATATTTTTCCTCTTTTTTTGGTAAATTTAAAGGAAACAAAATCCTTGACTGGTGAATAAGAAATGTGAAGGAGAAAAAAGGCAAGAGTAGTTAGCATTACAAGTCTTAGCAACATACTCTGTTCCAAAGGCCAAAAAATGTCAAAAGTATTTGGGAGCTTTTATCTAATCCCTAAAAGATTTTGGGGTTACCTCTTCAGAGGCAGGAATGTTAGAGTAGCAAAAAGCCCCATAAAAAATTAAAAAAAAAATAAAAGAAAGGGTACATGAAGTTGTCAGAAAAAAAGTGATGGGGCAATATGGGAGGAATTGGAGGGGAGGGAGTGGGCATGGATTTGATCAAAACATCTTATATGCATGTATGAAATTCTCAATAAATTTTTTTAAGTTAAAAAAATTTTTAAAGGAAACAAAATCCACAGAATGTCCAAGTTCATAAAAATGAATATCCATTTTAACCTGAGAACATGGTTTGTCAGTATTTTGAGGTATAACAATATTTTAATGATTTCTAGAGGGCAGGAACTCAAAATCGCTCAATTTTCAATCACTGGGACTATTAAATTGCCTAATGTGTACCTGGAGCTTACAGCTGTCTTTGATGACTAAAGGGATGCAGGAATGAAGATGAAAACAATCCTCTGTGGTAGGCAACAGCCAGGGAGAGTATTCAGGAATTTTGAGCATGTTCAACAACATAGTAACTTATGCTTCCTTTTTCCTCCATTGCCAACAAACAATAATCTATAACCAAGTTTGTGGAGTGGTATTTTGTGTGTGACACAAGGATGGACCCCTGAGAGTGAGGTTGCCTCTCCTATTTCCATTTTAAGATGATGTAAAGAGGTTGCTCTGTAACCCATGGTCATATTGACAGGATGGTTGGTAGAATGTAGGATTGTTTTCTAAAGTAGTCTGAATTTTGCAGATTTGTGCTACTCTCAATCTTGGGTAGAGAAGCTTCCTATTGCAGAGGGTAACAGTTAATGCAGAGACTGATCTTCAAAGTGCTGAGTGTAAGCAACTAGGCGTGCAGAGCAGCAGATGAGGTATCAGTATGAACCCACATACACAACAAGGTTCAGGGAATATCACAAAAGAGAGGGTGGAAAGAATGTAAGTGCCAGAGAGGACAGGGAGGAGCATTGAGAAATGCTCTACTCTGGGCATGACCTAACTTCTGTTCACATGAACTCACAGTACCTGTGGCTATCTGCACAAGACCTCCACAAGTCCAAGCCGATGAAAAATTCCAGCATGGAGTGGGGAGGGCCTCCCGAGGCCCCACTCCTAGCTGAAAAGCTATTGGTAGTCATGGTTTTGAGGGAGGGGGAGCCATGTTCCTTTGGTGTGTGGCTACTGTTAGGCAGCCTATGCCCCAGTGTATGGCTCCACATCCATGTGCATGTGGGCAGTACTAACCAAACTTTGTGGGTTATAAATACAATAAATAAAAAGAATATAAAAGACATGAAAGTGGAAGGGAGATGTACTGAGGGACAGGAGAGCTGGAGGGAGGAAGCAGGACTGGATATTATCAAGATACATTGTATATTTGTACATGTATGGGATTGTTAAAAAATAAATGAAAGCTAAATAAAAGCTAAATTAAAATAGCATAGGATAATTTTTTTAATATTCTTTGATTCTACTGAAATAAAATGGAATCTTTTTAAAAAAATTGTGGGCTGGAGAGATGGCTCAGCAGTTAAGAGTGCTAGCTACTCTTGCAGAGGACCCCAGTTCAATTCCCAGCACCCACATGGTGGCTAACAACCGTCTGTAACTCCAGTTCCATGTAATCCAATGCCTTCTTCCGACCTCCATGTACATTGCATGAAACAGGTGCACTTCCCTATATGCAGGCTTTATACTCATACACATAAAGAATAAATAAATAAAATTTAGATGAACATTTTAATAGCATATAATGTTCATTCAGAAAAAAGAAACAAAGTCATCATCAATAAACCATCATAAACAGATTGTCAACAATGGCATTTTTATTGTGCTCCTTTTGCTCCTTATATCAGTATTTATTTAGTCTTTAATCTCCAAAATTAATAGTCATCCTGACATACTATCAAAGCCTGCTTCTGCCCACTTTAAGTTCATGTAAATGAAATTATGCAATGTATATTTTTAGTATGAAATAAATTTATGTACAATGTTCCTATTCTTTTGCATCTTGCTTCTTTGGCTCAGTTTTATGTTTATAAGATTTGACCAAGTTGTTGTTTGTAACTTCCATGTTTTCCATCCATTTTCACTATTGTATAGTATTTCATAAACAAGTCGCCATTTCTTTCCTCTTTTTCTTTTTTTGTGTTTGAGATAAGTTCTCCCTGTAGTCCCAGTTGACCCAGAACTCACTATATAAACCAGGCTGGCCTCAATCTCACAGAGATCCTCCTGCCTTTGCATCCTGAGTGCTAGGATTAAAGGCATGTGCCACCCTGTCCGACAAGTCACCATTTCTTAATACATTGTATGTATGTAGAAATCAAATTCCTAAGTCGTAGGGTATGTGTCCACATGGAAATAGCAAATATCCTACACGGTTCTAGAAAGATTGCTTGTTTTAGCTGTATCTATCTATCCTCAGTTTTATTCCTTTTCAGCTCCCACTTCTCCATTGTGCTATATTTCATATTTGGAAATAAATATGCTCTCAAAGATCTCTAGAATTCACATCATCTAACTATAGGAGCATAAAGTCAAGAGAGAATATTCCTTGGGTCATCCACCTAGCAT
Organism: Nannospalax galili; assembly: GCF_000622305.1. Classification (NCBI taxonomy): domain Eukaryota; kingdom Metazoa; phylum Chordata; class Mammalia; order Rodentia; family Spalacidae; genus Nannospalax; species Nannospalax galili. The sequence continues at coordinate 14,606,904 of NW_008352267.1, forward strand.
CCACCTCATCTTCTGAGGTATGTGGCCTTTAGCTAGATGGTCTGCAATATGCCGTGCCTCCTGCCTCTTCTTGAGTGTGGGGTGAACTTATCGTTTTTAGTGATCCAAGTATAAAGAGATGTGTGGTATCAGTATCTTAGCTTATAGAATGTCCTTTTTCTTTCTGTCAATGTTCATTAACTCCAGGGAAGCCATCAAACTTTCCTGAGGCAGTGCTGTGTAGAAATCCATATGAGTGAGAGTTGATGAAGATCTTCATTCAGTTAAGCTTTGAAATGAGGATTGACTCAGCCAATAACTAAACAGTATACTTTGAGACCCTGAATCAAACCTCTCAACTAAGTTGCTCCTGAATACCATTGAAACTGAGAGACAATAACTGCTTCTTATTTGTGGCAGTGAATATGGGGATAACGTGTTATGCATAACAGAAAATGAATACCACTCAATTCTATTTTATGTTACCAGCACTTATCTGTAACACCTATCACCTTAACCATCCTACAGTATAACTCAGGTTCATCAATGTTGTAGAAAGCAAACACCCCATATGTGTTAGCCTGCTACTTAGTTTTGTCAACTGGACACAAACTTAGACATGTCTGAGAGGAAGGAATGTCCATCAGATTGGTTTATGAATGTGTCTGTGGGGCATTTTCTTACTAACTGATGTAGGAGGGTCCAACCCACTGGTGGCGATGCCATTCCTGGTGGGCCTAGATTGTTTAAGAGAGGTAGCTGAGCAAACCATGGGAGCAAGTTGCTAGGCTGCATTCCTCCATGATGGCTACTTCAGTTCCTGCCTCCAGCCCCTGCCTTGGCTTCCCTCGATAATGGACTGTAACCTGTCAGCCTCAGTTGGTTTTGATTGCTATTTTTATCAGAACAACAAAAAGTAAGGTAGAACAGTTAGTGTCTGTTATTATATCTATTTTTGGATCATATTTCTATATGCCTTTTAATGCCTCTGCTTTTACATATTCCTTTCTACTGCAGAGCAGCTGTTCGGCCATACTCGCCATTTTCCACATGTTCCTCATTCTTCAAGTCCCTGTCCAAGTGCTGCCTCTCACAGAGACTATATTTCTCTAAAACTAACATTTCTTTAAAATTAGCAAACATTTATTTGAGACATAATTTTAGATAGATTCTGCACAGTATGTTCCATCAAAAAAGTGCTCTGTGACATTTTGCCAACATCACCATTCTAGTCACCTATGCATGGCTCAGCTCTCAACTTTACAGAATTACAAGGCATAGCTTATTTGGTAATTTTGGGTCTATTACTATTGCATTGCCTATACACTGGACATTTAATAAATCTTTGTTAGTTGACTTTAACTCAGTGTGGAAGTTTGAAAGAGAAATGCTCCTCATATATTCAGAGATTTGAACACTTGATCCCCAGCTGTTGGCAGTTTGGGGAGGTTTAAGTAATATGACCTTGCTGGAGAAAACATGTCATGGGGCGGTGGGCTTTGAGAGAGTTCATAGCCTTGCCCTACTTCTAGTTTGCTCTTTGCTTTGTGTTTGTGTTTAAAGATGTGGTCTCTCAGCTTTCTGCTCCAGCTGCCTCCTGCCATGTTTCCCCTGCCATTATTGACTCCTCCTCTGGAGCTGTAAGTCCAAATAAACTCTTCCTTCTATAAGTTGCTTCAGTCATAGTGTTTAACACAACAACAGGAAAGTATAACCAATACACCAGTAACATTTTGATGACTTTCCTTTTTGCTTTACGACTCTCCTCCCTCGTTCTGTCTTAGAAGGAACACTAATGCACTGCATCCAACTAGTGTTTGATTAACGGAGTAAATATATATGTTTCCCTTTTTTATATGACCTAATGACACATGCCTATAATCCACACACTCAGGAGGCAGAGGCAAGAGGATTGCCGTGAATTTGAGAAACTGTTTCAAAAGACAAATATATATAGTATATGTACACAGAGAGAGAGAGAGAGAGAGAGAGAGAGAGAGAGAGAGAGAGATTGATAAGAGCACATAAGCCAAAGCTTTCATCAATACTCTAGCATTTTTTCCTTAGTGAAAAGATGTATGCATGATGTGTGTGTGTGTGTGTGTGTGTGTGTGTGTGTGAGAGAGAAGAGAGAGAGAGAGAGAGAGAGAGAGGTCCATTTGAATGTGGTGATGCTAGAGGTGAGGTGCAGGGAGAAAAACAAGCCAGGATTGGCTAGATATGATGTTCCAATTAGAAAGAGAAGTAAAGATAGTTATTTAGACATAATTTACCACTAGGATAGCTATAGTAGAAACTTTAATGATTTATAAAATGCTATTTTTCTTTCTAATTTCCCATGGGCCATGCTAGTATTTTATTCAAGGCTGAAGCACGTAATAGACACCTTTACACAGTATGGGTTTTTCCTTGCTTCATGACTTTGCATTGCTCTTCTAAGGGCCAATTTTAGCCTATTTATGCATATGCACAGTGTCCTTTATGAGGAATATTCAGTTCTATAGGAGTTCTATATACTTTTCCAATTAGAATATTTCTTAATTATTAGAAATATATTATGTACCAAAGGACTATTGGCCAATCTTACTGGACACACATCTAAAGATGCAGATTATAAGTATCATTTGGGGAATGAATTAAGGGAAAATATAACAAGAACTGTTCTGCAGGGGTCAGTTTCTAGTTCACTACTATTTAACATTTTCCAATGACCAAGATGACAGATTATCAAGTATGCTTGCTAAGTCTGCTGATGGTATCAAGTCGATGAAATAGTTGGAATCTGAGAGAAGAGAAGGAGAATTAAAACTGTCATGTGAACAGTGGTCAAAATTGACAGAGACTGAATACATATGCATTCCTGTTACACATGTATCATAGTGAACAGACTAAGCAAACAAGATACCAATGTACAATGAAAACACAAACCAAGGGAAAGAACCAATTAATTAAATTGATTAGTATAGAATGTATTAAATTTCATAGGACTTTTGGACATAATTTGTTTTGCTGATCCTTTTCTACGCTCTTCCCCCCATTGTCCTGCCCTCCTTGTACCCTTCTGATCTCAGCAGCCTCTTCTCTACTTTTGTACCTTACACGTCATGTGTGTTCTGATGCCCTCCACAAACCCAACCTCCTCAAGGAAATCATCTTCTTTAAGATTAGAAAAAGTAAATCCAAGAATATATGGTTTCAATTTGAAGACATCTCACTATGTGCTCTCTATATTCCTCATATACCACTGTGATGCCACCCACCAAGAGGCCTTCACCAGTACCAAGCATTGTCATTGTCATACCCTGAAGGCTCTAGAACTGTGAATTAAATAAATCTCTCTTATTTGTAAAGTTAAAAACAAAAAGTGGTGAGTAACAGCAGCATCAAGATCTTAGTTCATTGACACTACTACTACTATACACAGACTGGGTGATTTATAATGAATAGAAGTGGATTGGTGTATGGTCTAGAAGCTGGGATGCCAAAGATGTTAGGGTATGATATCTGGTGAAGACATTTTTGATGCATATATGATAACAATAGAGGAGGGAAAGAGTGTGGGATTAAGAGGAAGCTGGACTCTTTGTCTAGAACCCACTGCTGCAATAATAGCCTTTATTTACTCATGAGGGCAGTGACCCCAAGAACCAAACATTATGTCCTACCCTCTCAACATTGTCAAAATGGGGTTTAAGGTTCCAGTGCATAAACTCTGGGAGCACATTCAAATCATGGTAAACAATAATTGCAAGTTCTTAGGCATAAACATGAGCTGTGGAGCTGGAGAGATGACTCAGCAGCTAAGAGCACTGACTGCAAAGAGCTTGGGTTCAGTTCCCAGAACTCACATAGCAGCTAACAACTGTCCTTAACTCCAGTTCTAGGATACAACACCCTTTTCTGATCTCCACAGGCATTGTACACTGGTGTACTTATCTACCTACAGCCGAAATACTCATACACATAAAATAAAAATAAATAGATGAACAAGTAAACATGAGCTATTATATAAAAGCTGTGTGAGCCATATTGACACATCCGAATTGCCACTTAGAACAAAGCTATGCTTTCCTTTCATTCTGTCACTTTAGTTATTTACTTTTATATTAGTTTTAAAACAGGCATATGAACCAAAGTGATGAATTCCATTATGATATTTTCCTGCATACTTTGATTCTGTTGTTGCTCCTCTTTCCCAAGTCCCCTAGTCCTGCTACCTCCTGGTCTCTCTCCTCTCCCCCACCATACCTCCCCTTTCACATCCTATGTGCTCTCACTCTGTTGTTTCTGTTTTCTCACCTGCCTTAAGAGCCTTTTCCCTCTCATGATCCCCTTTCTAGTTTCATGACCTATGCCCATACCCACACATACACACATGTAAAAACTAAACTCTAGGATACATATTTAGAGAAAGCATGGTATTTGTCTTACTGGATTATTTCACTTGACATAATAATTTCCATCCATTTTCCTACAAATGTCATGAGTTCATTCTGTCATTTTAAAAATTAATTATTTGCAAAAGGTAATGAGTAAAAAAGGAAGACAAACATAGCATTTGCAAAAATTGAAAGATTTTATATACGCATATATGGACCTATACGTGAGCTTTGATATAACAAAATACTCCTCTAATTTTTACTTACACATGCTACTGAGAATTGATATATTGGAAGTGTCGGGTTAAGGTACTTCACATGAGGGCTGGGGATGCAACTTCACGGAACAGTGCATGCTTGTCTACCATATACAAGGCACTGGGTCCAATCTACAGCACCACAACAATAACAGAAGCTACTATTTAAAGTAACAGCTTTGCTGCCATAACCTGAGAAGTCTCTAAGTAAATGGCAGCGGATAGTGCCTTTTTTGATAGATCCAAGTTGTCCCTTCGCATTACCATTTTGGAGGGAACAGATTTGCCGTTTTGTACTGTTGATGTTTCTGTAATCATGCCAACAGCTTTCAAGGTGTGGTGGGGTTCCTCAAATGAGGTTCACGGAATTAAAGTTAGTTTATAATTAAAAGATGTTTTACATTTTTACTTTTGTTCTTGTAAGCACATTGTGGAGTTTTCTGTATATGTGTTGCTGCAATGATTTGAATGAAAGTAAATGTGAAAACTGTGCTGCCTTCCACTGAACCACACACCAAACGGATTTGCAAAACTTAAAATGAATTATCACCTCTCTTCCAGATTGTTTTGCCTTGTAAACTACAATTTTAAAATAAAATATATAATGTTCTTTGTTCATTGTTTTTATTTTTGATTATTTAATGAATATGTTTATATTTCATGGTTATAATTTCCATTGTAGTAAATGGTATATTGATATACCATTGAAAATGAAAATTGATATAAGCTCTCACACTGAAGTTAGTCACTAACTTGTAGTTAGATAGGAGGATGGGGGGCAGGATGTAGTTCTGGTGTGCTTCTTTTTAGTAGGGTGACTATAGACAATGACAATTATAGTCACTTTGAGGTTCGTAACCCTTAATTTCTATGGGCTATATAATAGACATGCAGTGTATCTGTTGTCTTTAATTTATACTAATTTCATAACGATCAATACTTAAAAGAATAGATATTTCTAAAATTAGAACAGAATTCAAAAAAGATAATATATTTTTACTGAGATAATAGCTGAGTCACTAAAATACTTAGTGCTTTTGATATAACTTCATGTTTTGAAGTTTATTATGTGGACCAACCACACAAATTTGTGAAGATGTCACCTAAATATCAATTACACACCCAATCATGAGGCAGTGCTTTCTGAACATGTAAGAGATCTCTTGTGAGACACTAAGTGCAATCAAACTGTTTTCCACTTTCAACTCTAGAGAAAATGCATTGAATTGATTTAATTTTCCCATACTTAGGTTCAGTTCTTAAGATTTTCTGTACTGTAGAATGATCCCTGATGACTTTTGTCATTCTTTAAATTCCAGTTTACTACAAAAGAGGCATCTTTTACTTAAAGATTTGTAATAAAATATTAAATTGTCTATTAAGGAATTTTAAAATGATTTTTCTAGACGTGTTTGTTTATGATGGAAATAAAGGAAAACTTCCTTAGTATGCAGCAAATTAACCCTTTTTAAGTATTAATGTGTAATAGACCAAAGAGAAATATGGCTCTGATATACATCTACTTATAAATACATATTTTTATTAGATAAAATCTATGCATAATTTACATTTTATATAAATTTCTAAGTAATTAGTGAGGGAACAGATTCTGCTTTTTTATTAAAACATGATATTATTTTAAAATATATCTTGAGTTTAGTACACTATTTTATTTCACTCTTTTCTTCTTGATTACTGTTTTCTTCCTGTGTTATAAAATATTTTGCATTCCATAAAAAAAATAAACTCACTCTTTCTTGTGCTAATTTAACTCACTACTTACAAAACTATAATTTATCTTCCATCCCTTAGTAAATAATCATGAAGTGATCATTGTCAACAAGTGAAGCCTATAAATTGCATTACACATTATAACATAATAGTTTTACAGAAAAACTTTGCTTCATACAAACGTTCCTTGGTATAGATGTGAAAATACTCTTTAACATATTATCACCTGACAGGATAAGTAAGTGGAATTACATAAAGACAATCATATACTAGCTACTTTAGGAATCAATATGCAAGCAAAAAACTATTCATTAAATACTCTATTAATTCCTTGCTTGTCTGGATTTCATTTTTATTATTACTCTATTATTTATTCTTTCATATGAATTTTTATTGTTCACTTTTGCACCCTAATTTACACAATGGTTTGAACACTGAAAAAGAACACTGTCAAGCTGATTTCTTATTTTTTAATAGCTTATATTTATAAACCCACTTTGGGGGTTCCCCCTAATTTTATGTTGGCTTACGTTTCGATATCGCCAACTGTGTTTTCCTTTTTTTTATTTCTTAAATAGGAAAGAATATGTTATGTTCCTCGAGGTTGCTTTTTCCTTATAGAATTCCCCTGACTCAGCCCTGACAGATCTTGATATCCAAGAGGGAGTTGGCATGCAGGATTAAAGGCAAGAACCTCAATTAGACACTCTGTGATTTCTTCAGATGTTTTTTCTAATCTTTTAATATGGGATTATAGGCAGCTAGAACTTACGTTACTGTTACAAAAATAGTGAAGCTGCTTTGTTCTAAATCATAAGCACTTGGCTGTTTAAAAATGCCTATTTTTCTTAATTTGGTTTAATTCTGGTCTGGAGGAGGATAATGAACTTTGGTCAGCTCTTTGCGATTCAGAGTACAAAACAGCACGATGAGCACTGGGAAGCTCACACACTTTCCTCAGTATCTGCTGGAAACTCCCTCGGAGACTGATTAGCTCACGCTTGTCACAAATACGGGAGATAATTATGGGGCTTAACAGTCTATGTGGTGGATCTTTTGAGAGGCAATGGGTAGATCTAAGACTGTCTTTGGATCAACCCTAATTCTTATTATTGCACATATCTTGTGAGAGTTGCCCCCACCTTAGCACATCCCCAGAGACTAAACATTGTCTCTTCCCAGAGGATAGCATCACATTTCTTTTCCAGAAGATAAAATTGTCCAAATTAGATTATCTTTAATTAGTCTAATCCTCTGAGCCATTCCATAAAGTTTATTGCACCCCTGTCAGCACCATATCACAAGATTCTTATTGAATGAACTAATCTTTTGCCATGAAAATGATGCTTATAAACAATGTCACTGATTCCTTTATTACAATAAAGATTTCTTTCTCTGAAGCCACAAGCTTCAATAGCTATTTTATGGTTCTCAGTAATAGCAGATGACTTTGTTTTAATGAGAATGTGAACTTAACTCCGAATTTCCTTTGTTGCTAAGTTATTCTACTACAAAGTGCCTTCTTGGTGACAAAAAAGCAAGTAATTGAAGTTTCAGAAAATTTCATTTCCATGGAAAGTTACATAGAAGAGGGTCATTCCCTCATAGAACTCAGGACCATCCTCTTGAACAGAGCTGCCACTTCAGGCTTGCCTTGTTGACAGAATGGCTGGAAGATGTCTACTCAGGCAACACATGAAAGAAAAGATGCCATGAATTACAAGATACATTCCGGGACAAGGCCAAACACTGTCACCAGATATGAAATCCTCTTATTAAGCCCATTTACCTACCTTGGTTAACATTGTCTTAAACTGAATTGGTTTTCACACACACACAAAAGAAAGTGGTCATATTTTTAAAATAAGTTACATTCTCTAAATTAGAATGATTGATAAGATGATCCTAATGACAGATGATCCTAATGACATTTCTAAAAAATTTTTATATTTGTTTCTCTCTCTCTCACGTGTGTGTGTGTGTGTGTGTGTGTGTGTGTGTGTGTGTGTGTGTGTTTGAACTTGCTAGGGCACATCTGGAGTTCAGGAGACAGCTTTTGGGAGAACATGCATTCTCTCCTTTCACTAGGGATGGAACTCAGGTTATCAGTTTCATCTGAAAGTACCTTTATCTACTGAGCCATCTCATCAGCCCGTTAATGACCTTTCAAATTACATGAAAAGTGCTCTGACTTAAATTTTGTGCTCTTTTAATGACTTTGAAAGCCCTTCTTGTCAAGCAACTCACTCTTAAATTATAAATTTTAATTGACTTGTGACCATTGCTAAGTCCCTTAACTTTGGGGGGACGGGGTTCTGTTTTCTATTCTTTGTAATTAAAATTGCAAAAGATTATTCGAGTTTCTCTAGGGCATTTATTCTACCATGCATTGCTGTTGCTCCCCAAGTGAAGGAGCAATTGTTGGAGTTGAAGAAATGCCTCCTGCTGAGGAGCTTGTTCAGTGGTGCTGGCGCCTTCCACTGCATGGCTTCTGATGGAACTCTCTCAATACAAGGTTTAGTTGCTTCAGCTCATTTTTCAAATTAATAATGTTTTTCAAGAAAAATATCTTTAAATAGAATGGATGACTAGTTAGTTCCTTGTACAAACACTTTTAAAATGGAGCGAGATATTTCTTTCCCTTTATCTCTAAAATATAGACGAATGGTTATTGCATCTCTTTCACAGTATTTCTTAGAATGAAGAATGAGAAAAGACATATACTTATTTTTCCTTTTGACTTCTCTAGGAGGAATATCTACTTATCTATATGTGGATCTATCTTTCTATCCATCTGTCTACATCAAACAAAAAATTTACTTTCAATGGCTTATATTTGAAAATTAAGTTGATAATATTAGAGGAAAAAACAAAGTGTTGTTAATTGATAATTTTGAGTTATCTTTAAAATTAAGAAAACTGTCTCATCAGAGAACCTGACACTGAAATAACTCAGAGTAGTTCTCTGCACGGTTGTACTGCAGCCAGTCTCCCTGTTTGCTCCTGAATATTTGGATTTCGAAGATATAAAGTCACTGCTGCTTCCTGCCTGCTTTGGTTTGCATAACTAGAGCAACCAGCATTAAGCTTCTTCCACCAGGCAATTGAGGCTCAGTTAATCAGACTTCGTGAGTCACACTTCATTGATTTTCAGATCTGAGCTGCAATAGTGCCTGTCACCCTGAGCCACCCTGGTGGAGCTGACCAAGGCCACTAATCCTCTTAAGCAGCAGTCAAGAAATTGAGATAAAAGCTGGCAATTCAATTTATTCAAATAACAGATTTGACAAATTAGAAGAGTTCAACCTTAAGGTGAAAAAAAAAATCCAGTCTTGGTGGTTAATATATGTTATGTTGCAACAGCATGGATGAGAAGGAAATCAGGTCATTGCAAATAAATTATTAGACAAAAGACAAGCAAGTCCCTTTATTTTGTGTCCTGATAAGGACATGGCTATATAAATGGGCATCAGTTTTAGAGAATAGAAGTCATTGTGACTCCAAAAATAAAAAAATTAGGTATTGTAAACTGAAAATTTCTACAACTTCTGATATAGAAAAGAGCATGAAGAATAAAAGTCAGGTTTAAGGAAATATTAATTTGGCTTATCATCTATCTTTTAGTTAGTAATATTATATTTGTGTCTATAAGTAAATGAATCATAAGAATCAGAACTACATCAATATCCACAGTAGAAATATTTATGCCAGATCAAATGAACAATAAATAATTCAAAGAAACTAAAATATCCAGTCAAGCAAATTACTAAATAACTTTTTTCAATCTACTAAATTACCTTTCCTTTCAGTGGAAACGAAGTTGAAATGCCTGTTTGAACAGACACAGGAAATTGACTCTTAATGAAAATTAAGTCTATCCTTTATCGTTTGGATTTGTTTTGAAATAATTTTGCAGTAGTAAATTATACTACTTGTTGATAAATTATTAAACTTCTTGATAAGTAGCTTAGAATACCTTCATATATGTAGACAGAAAAAAGTCTCCAACATTGGATCTTTGTTAACATTTTACTTTATATTCATCTTAAAATATAAATCTAAGTATACATGTCACAAAAGGGTGAAAGATTCCCAGTATTTTAGTTTTCATACTGATGGATTGCATGTGGATTCTCTGTTTCATTTCAAATCTTTCTTTCTTTTGCTCTGTTTCTTCACCCTTCCCTTCATTTTTTTTGAATACACAGTACTTGTAACAACATTCAAACATAAATTTCACAATAGTTGCTTTCTTGCTTAATAAACGAATGAATAAAATAAAATATTCTTACATAGATAAATTTTAAGAAAGGAAGTTGTTGAGTAGGAGTTTTCATAGTTCCAATTCCATAATGATGATGACATTCCCTTGGCAAAAGTGAGAGTGGACATCCGAAGTACCTATATAAATAAATAAATAAATAAATAAATAAATAAATAAATAATCATTCTCTAAGGGCCTAAAAGTAACCATTTGCCAAGCTTATCAGTCACCATCTTAAGTGGAATACTGTCATAATGTCATCAGGTACTCCTTATGACCTGGGAGTCGGCCCATTTTGTTTTTGGCGCCCTACATGCAGTAAGAAAACAGTAAAAATTAAGAAAGCAGATGTGCTAAGGAGCAAATAATTATGTGATAGATTGAGCATCCCCAATGTGAGCTATATTCATTACACAATTGCGCTGAAGGATTGTAGCTAATTGGTCTGAGTCTGTTGTCTAGGAAACAAGGGCAGTTTTAGAATAGTAAATATTTATTCATTTTAATGTCTCTAACACTTACTGAATAGCAGTTAAGCCCTCTCTATATGGAATTCTACAGAAAAATCTTATAGTAAGATACATAGATATGAGGAGTTTATGTGTAATAGAGCAGCAAATAAAAGATAAAATATACTTAATATATTAAACATAAACTCTTAAATGAGTTACCAGGAGTCTAACAAAGTAAAAAGAGAGAATTTGTATAACTAGGTTTTTAGCTAAGCATTAGTCTATCTAGAAAGTTAATAAAGCTGTTTTTCACATTCTGAGTGTATACTATTGCTGATTTATAGCTTTATTTGACTGTAAATCTCTCCCACAGACCTATATTTTAAAATTTCAATTTATTCATTGGCAATTTCAAAGTATGCACTGTGTTTTGATCATACTCAACCTCCATTCTCTAGTCCCCTTGTATCTTTTTCCTGCCCCTTTAGAACCCTTCTTCTTCCCTACATATCCCCCTCCTGCTTTCATTCTTGAAAATAACCCAGAGTTTCATTAGTGCGGGCATACACATGGGTGTGCTGTTGTTTCCTAGATCATGGGCAATTTACAAGTGGCTACATCCCTGAAGAAAAATGACTCCCTTCTCCCTAGCAGTCATTAATTGCCAATAACTCCTTAGCTAGAGGTGGAGCCTCGTGTTCCTGCTCCTTCATGCTGAGGTGTTGATGGGGTCCAACTTGTGCAGGTAGCCACAGCTGCCATGATTTCACGAGTGCAGGAAGCATGTCGTGTCCAGAAGAAAGTGTTACATAACCTTTCTCCTTATCTTCCAACTCTTACATTCTTTTTGTCCCTCCTTGAACCTAAGGATGGAGTAAGTGTGGGGAGAAGGTAGTGGTATAGATGTCCTCTGTAGGGCTGAGCATTCAACAGTGACTTATACTCAGCACTTTAACCGGTTATAAGTCTCTACACTAAGTGCTGCTAAACAGACCTATTTTAAATGAAAATATTTTGAAGAGAAGTATGGTAAATTCCCAAAAGTTAGGTGACTCTTCTTCATTAGAGTCATACTTTCCAACATGGAGACTTCAAAGTTGAGATAGAGGGAAGAAAAATGTATATTAATGAAAGAAAGCTATATAACAGAGGAGTCATGGATTTGGAATCAGTAGCTTTACTTAATTCCCAGATGACAGGCCCTGGATGATAGTCTAAGGAGATAATATCATCATTAAGAGCACAAAGTGCTCCCCATCCAGACTACAGCTTTCTTAAAGTTGGAACAAGCCTGCCCTGGACCACTGAAAGGCTGTGAGAAGTAAAAACCAGATTAATATATTTTTGATGCTCATTATTTCTGCAGCAACCTAACAATGTTATTTGAATAATCCATACAGCTATTATCTTTTTTGTTATAGGAGAAAAAAGGAACTTAAACCTCAAACTGTGGCATGGTCTTTGCCTTTGTTAACTTTAGATGAGGTGTGAAATTTGCTGAATCTGGTGCTTTTCCCCAAACAATTCCAATAAATAGCCATCAAATATTCCCAAAGGAGACTGTTCAGGCAAAAAGGATCAATATGCTGATCAAATCAATCAAAAGAAGAAGAATGCACTTGATTACAGCTCTTAGGGAAATATAGATTTATAAAATTTAACGAGAATGCAATGATTTGACCACAGCTGAATCTTATTCAACTGATTTTTTTGGCATCATAAACAAATTTCTGAGTCTAAGTTATGATGCTGGAATTCTAAAATGATGAATGAAACCTGCTATAGAAACTAGCCCTAAATCATTTGAAAAAGTTGTACATGGCAAAGGAGAAAAATCATTTAAATTAATCAAAGCAATATAAAATTACTGAAGTGACTAAATCAATACAGACTGTTAGTATTTAGGAAAAAGGCAATAGTGCCTTTTGCTTCACACTATAACATAGATACTTCTAGTTTATCATTAAAAAATAGAGTGCTCCAACTGTCAATCTGCTTATATCTTATCTCACCTTTATCAATACACTGAGAAGTCAGAATACCCAATGAGTCCACAAAACATGCCAATATTTTCACATTATTATAAGAATCACACAAGGTAGATATGATCATCATTATTTTACAGATTTATAAATATGGGAACTAAAGGTTGAATAGAGATATGTCTGGTGCTAAAGCTACATAGATATTCCTAATTAATTACTTTTCTTTTAATTAAAATGAAAATATCTTACTTTAAAAGAACATGAATGTTTCTCTATAAAGATCTAGAACTAGGGACTGGAGAGATGGCTCAGCAGTCCAGAGCACTGGCTGCTTTTGCAGAGGACCTGGGTTTGATTTGCAGTACCCACACAGCAGCTAACAACTGTAACTCAAGTTCCAAGGGATCCAACACCCTCTTCTGACCTCTGTGGATATTGCACAATATGGGTGCACTTACATATATGCAGGCAATACACTCTTATACAAAAAATAAAACTAATACTGTATTTTTTAAAAAATCTAGAACTAAAATGTATGATGGCCTTCTTTCAAATTACAACACTTGAAAGCTGAGTGACAAACATAGGGTAGCCCAGCCATGTAGTGCATATGTCCTGTGTTTACTGAGTGCCTACTGTGTACTCACTTCTGTAGAAGGCACAGGGGATATAGTAGTGTATACATAAAAATTCTTGCCAACTACAAAAAAGGCACAACAGCCCCAGATTGGCATAAACACAATCTATTCATAGTACAATAGGAAACTAAAAGCAGGTGAGAGAGCAAGCAGAAAATAGCTCAGGCAGATAATGAGCACCTATGTCAGGTGGGGCCTTGTTGGTTACAGAACATCCTGAATAAAAGACAAAGACCCCAGTGTGGCCACATAGAATACATCCCCTTTTTTTCTGCTTTTCACTATTGAAAAAAAGACAAAGGTATCAGAATGTATTGAACACAGAAGCCTAATGTGACTTCAGTTTGACAATATTTCTGGGAAGACTATGTTGGGAGTGAAGAGGTACAAATATAAAAGTGGGGGGAATACAGAGAGAGATTATTGCAATAATCGAGGCAAGATACAAGAGTGGCTTACAGCATGTCGGACACAGTGCATATGAAGTATAGTGGACAAATTCTGTGTGTATGATGAAGCTAAATTTGACAAAACTTATTGATGGTCTGCACATGTAAACAAAAGAGAGTTTAAATATGGTGCAAGTATAAAATCAAACCTAATTGATCAAAAAGAGAAGTTTCTTTGATCTTAGTTGAACTTGCCATGAATACTTTAGATTTGTATTGCAAGGTACTTGTAATCAAAACTCTTCACTATACATAAAGGAGTTAATGATGAGTAAGAACACAGATATAGATCCATCTTATCTCAGCATGCCAAAGGCTTTGATTCTACAGATCACACATTTTACCTGATCATATCTGTGGATAAGTAGTTCTAATGTTTTCTAAGTTACAGATAATTTTACAAACAGTAGAAAATTATACCCCCCCCAAATAAGCTTTGTTACACATATAGAAACTTACATTCTACTCTCAGAAGTAGAATGGAGTCCCTGTTTAAGAAGCAGTATAAATAGATGTAATAAATACCTCTACATGCTGAGAAAAATGTCTACAACCTGGTCTAAATCATAGTTCTCACAACATGATCCTTAGGAGATCATTTGGGAATACTGAAGAGTTAGTTATGAAACTGCCCACAACATGGATGTTTTCTGCTTCCAGTAAATTGGTTCTTTATCAACTGCAAAATACCAGGCTTATTTGCTTAAAATATTACTGCTTCTTATTATTTAATGATATCCTGTTAAATTACCCAAACATAGTTAGAGAACTTGATATTTAATTTATGATTTAATTTCATCTACAGGAGTGTAGAGTCCAGCTTCATTTTTTGTTTTCTGTTTTGTGTTTTTTTTTTTTTTTTTTTTTTTTTTTTTTTTTTTTGAGACAGTATATCCCTGTAGCCATAGTTGGCCAGGAACTAACTATGCAGAAATAAAAGTATTCCTGGACATAAATGAAAATGACATCACAACAGAGCAGAATCTCTGGGACACATTGAAAGCAGTCCTAAGAAGGAAGTTTATAGCTCTTAGTGCCTACAGTAAAAAAATCAGAAAGAGCACAAATAAACAGCTTTAATGGTATAATGGTACAAGTCAAGAATTTGGAAAAGCAAGATTAAACCAAACCCAAACCCAACAGACAAGAAGAAATAATGAAAATCACAGCAGAAATCAATGAAATAGAAGCAAAGGAAACAATACAAAGAATTAATGAATCTAAGATTGGTCCTTTGAAGAGATAAACAAGATAGACAGACTCAGTTAACCAAAGGAAAGAAAGAGAAAATCCATTTCTATAAAATCAGAGGTGAAAGGAGAAACTCCACAACAGGCAGCAAAAATATGTAAAATGTTAAAAGGGAATATTTAAAAAAAAAAACCTATACTCTTATTAAATTTGAAAGTCTAAAAGAAATGGATGAATTTCTAAATTCAATAGATTTACCAAAGTTAAACAAAGAAGAGATCAACAGCTTAAACTGACTCATAACAAGAAAACTGAAGCAGTAATACAAAACCTCTTGATTTTAAAAAAACAAACAAACACCCAGGCCCAGATGGAGTCACAGCATAATTCTACCAGACATTCAAAGAAGATCTGCAACCAATACTTCTTCAACTATCCAAAAAGAGAAACAGAGGGAGAGCTCCCAAACACCTTCTATAAAGCCAGCATCACTCTAATAACAAAACCAGGTGAACACACAACAAAAAAAGAAAACTATAGGCCCATATCCTTAATGAACATAGATGCAAAAGTTCTCAATGAAACACTTGCAAACTGCATACAGACACACATCAAAAGGATCATCCACCATGATCAAGTCTACTTTATTCCATATATGCAGGGATGGTTCAGTATATGTAAATCAATAAATGCAATAAACTATGTAAATGAACCTAAATACAAAAACCACATGGTCATCTCAATAGATGCAGATAAGGTCTTTGACGAACCAACATGCATTTATATTAAAAGTACTAGAGGGAATTTGACTGGAGGGAACATACCTCAACATAATTAAAGCTATATACAACAAAACTACAGTCAGTATCATTCTAAATACAGAAAAACTGGAAGCATTCCTATTAAAATCAGGAACCAGACTAGGCTGCCCACCATCTCCACTCCTTTTATATATAATGCTAGACACTCTTGCTAAAGCAATAAGAAAAGAGAATGAAATTAAATGGGTACTAATTGCAAAAGAAGAGGCCAAATTATCCCTATTTGATGATGATATATTATACATAAGAGATCCCAAAAATTTCACCAGAAATCTTCTAGAAATTATCAGCACTTTTAGTAAAATGTCAGGGTTCAGAATAAATTTACAAAAATCAGTAGCATTTCTATATACCAATACCAAGCAATTGGAGAAAGAGTTCATAGAATCCTTCCCATTTACGGTGGCCTCATAAAGTAAAATTTCTAGGAACATATCTAACCAAAGACATTAAACACTTCTAAAATTTAAATCTTTGAAGAAAGAGATTGTGAGGAAGACACAAGGTGTCAGAAAGACTTTCCATGCTCATAGATTGGTAGAATCAATATTGTGAAAATGACCATCCCACAAAAAGCAGTCTATAGATTCAACACAATGCCAATCAAAATCCTCATGATATTCTTCAAAGAATTAGAAAAAAAAATACTAGAATTCATATAGAATCACAAAAGATCCCTGTTAGGCAAAGCAATCCTGAGCACAAAAACAATATTGGGAGATTACCATTCCAGACCTCAAACTATATTACAGAGCCATAGTCATAAAAACAGCATGGTATTGGCACAAAACAGATGTGTAGATCAATGGAACAAAATAGAAGACCCAAACATGAGTGCATGTAATTTCAGCCACCTGATATTAACAAAGTTTCCATTAATACACACTGAAGGAAAGACAGCATCTTCAATAAATGATGCTGGTAAAACTGGATTTTCATCTGTAAAATAATGAAATTAGACCTTTATCTATCACCCTACACAAAAGTCAACTTCAAATGGATCAAAGAGGGCCATGTCATAGCTGAAACACTGCAACTGTTCGAAGAAAACATAGATAGTATTTTACAAGATATAAGTGCAGAAAAGGACTTTCTAAATCAGACATCAGTTTCTCAGGAATTAAGGTCAACAACTGACAAGTGGGACTTCATTATACTCAAAAACTTCTCTACAGTCAACAAAACAACCAATACAGTGAAGAAGAAGTCCATAGAGTGGGAATAAAACCTTCACCAGCTACACACCATATAGAGGATTAATATCCAGAATATACAAAGTACTCAAAAAACAAAGAATAATTTAAACAAAGGAGCCAATTAAAATAGGCTATGAATATGACCAGAGAGCTTTCAAAAAAGAAGAAATTTAAAATGGCTAAGAAACATCTTAAAAAATTTCAACATCCTTAGTAAATAGGGAAACGTAAATCAAAACTATTTTAAGATTACATCTTACCCCAGCCAGAACGGCTAAGATAAGAGAGTAAATGGCAGTAAATTTTGGTGAGGATGGGGGGAAAGGGTAACACTCATTCACTGCTGGTAGAATTGCAAACTGGTGCACTATGGAAAGCAGTCTGGAGAACTCTTAAGAAACTAATAATAGGGCCTGGTCTCTCCAGCTCTCTGCTCAGTGGTTAAGAGCACTGACTACTCTTGAAGAGAACCTGGGTTTGAATTCTGGCACCCACATGGCAGCTATCAACAGTCTGTAACTTCAGTTCCGGGGGATCCAACGTCCTCTTCTGACCTCCATAGGAATTGCACTACATGGGTGCACTTACATACATAGAGGCAATACGCTCATACACATAAAATAATAAATAAAATATTTTGAAAAACTAATAAGTCTAACATATGATCTTGTTATATCACTCCTTGGTATACACAAAAAACATATCCTACTGCAGAGATACTTGCTCAGTCATGTTTGTTCATGAATGCTGTTTTCATAGTAGCAGCAAAATGAATACAAACTAAATGTCTCTCAACTGATGATTAGAAAATAAAACAGTGAAGTTCTACTCAGCAGTAAAGAAAAAAAATCATGAAATTTTCAGGTAAATGGATAGAACTAGAAACTATTATACAAAGAGAAGTAACAGACTCAGAAAAACAAGACATATGTCCTTTCTCATTTGTGGATCTTAGCTGAAAATTCTTAGATGTGATTATATATCCTGATGTAAATCCAGGAGCCAGGAAAATGGAAAGGAACTGTGGGGGTAAAGGAGAAGAAGAAGTTCAAGAGAGGGGTGACAATAGGATACAGGTATTACCAAGGGAGAAATGGGGAAAATGGGGGCAGTTTAACTGGGATGGGGGAGAGGGCTAGACAGGGAGAAGAGAGGAAAGATAAATAATGCTTAGGTGGTGTAAACAACCAGAGGAAAATGTATTAACTCAAAAGCTTTCTGAAAAAAAGGCATATAATGTAATATATATGTGTGTAAGTACATGTGTATACCTGAAGGCTATATGACAAGAAACATGGTGACAGACAGGAGAAATGTCCCTTTGAATTGTTGTCAGAGTAGCCCAACAGAGTCACAAAATAACACAGGCTATTGCCATAGCCCTTGATTTCCTTCCAGATCTTGAAGGTAAGACCCTATTGCTGAAGACAGGACATACTTCAGACACGGGACTTGGAGCAATGGAGCTTGAACTGACCTGGAGGCCTCCTCCCTGAAGACTAACTCTCATAGTTCTAGAGGATACTATGCAAGCTGCTACAGGAGAGAAAAAAAAAATCAATCAATTGTCCAACCCCAGCTTTAAACTCTAATAACTACAATGACTGGCCCAATAACTTATAGTGGTGCAGCAGTGGCACTTTTATGTTGGGAGTAATCAACAGCTGTGTAATTGGGCCTCAAGTCCACTCAGTGGGAGGGAAATCGTGGGTAGCACTGTATATACAGCTGAATATACATGGCTGGAGACATAATGGGTCCTAGACAAAACCCTATCTCTGTCCTATCTCTAGACAAATGAAATTTCTTACTGTATGCTAAATATGGATCCTTATATTTACACATCTGTATACTGTACACCACTCAACAAAGAAGCACGGGACTTGGAGCACGGAACCTGGAACTAACCTTCTCTCTGAAGTCTAGCTCTCATAATATTCAAAGCTGATAAAGGAGAAGGTTAATTCATGTTTTGACTCCAGCTGTGAAACCTAATAACCATAACAATGACAGGCACAGGAAACCATTTCTATTGGTGCAGCAGTGGCACTTTTGTCTTGGAGGTAATCAACAGCTATATGAGTGGACTTAGAGCTTGCTCTATGAGACTGAACTCATGTATGGTTTTGTAAACATAGCCAAATACACATGGCTAGAGAGGTCATAGAGCTCTCTAAGCTAAATATATAGCCACGTATTTACAGACTAGTATACCTGTCACCACTCCTCAAAGAAGCTTCTTTGTGCAACAGACGGAAACTATTACAGAGTTCTACAATTGGTCAATTTCAGAGAATAAGTGTCTGTGAGATGTTCAGGTCTAAGTGACATAACGACATTGCAACTTCTGCACCTAAGGCTCAGGGAACATAGTGAAACAAGAGTTAGAGAGAAAATTAATACCTCTCTCAACTCTCACCAGCAAAGCTTCCTCATACAACAGATTAATTACACGGAAAACCACATCTGGACAAAATGTAGAGAATAAGAGACTTTAGAATGTGTGTTTCTGGCTAAGACTCCTGTATGAAACTCTGCTACCGAGGGCTCGGAGTCCATTGTGGAAGAGGGGGCAAGAAAGACTTTAAGAGCCAGGAGTGGTGGATGCGCACAAGAAAATAGAGTTTTCCAGGTGTCTTGGAACTTGCTCCTAAGTACTCATAGTGATGGTGACAGCATCCCATGGGCATGATACTTATACAAACTCAAATCAGATTGAAACCCAGTATAGAACTGGGGAAAGAAGCCCCAACCTTAGCTGAGGAACTATTAGCAACTGATCAATGCTGGTTGAGAAAGCGTTGGTCTTCTATAAAGGAATGATGCTATATAGCCCGACCAGACTCCAGTGGATGAACCCACGCTGGGGATAGAAACTTGCTTCAATAGGCCTTACCTTATATGACAGAATGCATGATATCCAATTCGGGGGGGGGAGAGCCTGCAGGGAGGTGCAGACAGATGAGGGGGTGTCTAAACAGGATTACAATCTATTTCATGAAATGCACAAAAATTCAATAAAAATATATTACAATAAAAATGAAAATAAATAGCAACACAAAACAAAAATTCCATCTACATGTTCAAGGTTTTTATTTCTCACCCCTACTCTTTACCCTGTTGCTGAAACCTTATTTTCACACATTTACGGAAGTAAAAACTGAAGTTATCACAGACTAAAGCACTCAAAGTAACATAGCCAGTTAGCGATATGTCTCCATTTAAAAAATCATAGTTCTAATACTGTCTATGACCCCACAGTTCTGACTCAGAGTTAGACACACAGCGTCTCAATGTTATTGTTATTAGCATTTAGGTTATTGCTATTTCGTATAGGAGCATAATTCAACATTATGCAGGATTGATCCATGTACGTCAACACTTTTAGCATCCCTAGATTCCTTATCGTGTTTTAAAAGTGATGCTCAGTGATGTGTAAGAACAAAAAGTACCCCAAATTCTTCCAATAACTAGAACTATTTGGCAAATCCTGGTGGAGATGAGGAGTGCAGTCAAGGGAAAGGAGCGAGCATGGCAAGTTTAGCAGACACAACTCTCCTCCGGGGGCAAATGCCACATCACAAATCATAAAGGAAGAAGTGGAAGAAAACCCTGGGGAGAGCGATGTGAGTTAATGTAACACTGGCCCTGGCACTATTCATGCATCCTCTTGTCAATGTCCTATAAATGATGTAAAACGTTAGTACCTTTTATTTTCCTAGTTAGGGTGAGAAAGAGGAATAAATGCGCATCACCAAGCAGACCTATGAAGGAGCAAGTTTAGTGCATGCTTAATATCTCTCCACTTCTCCGCAGATACCACAAGTGAGGAGAGTCGATGGAGAGCAGGATTTCACCTAAAGTCAAATTAGTGATTTTTTGAGGGCATTTTGCAATCTTTTTAGTGTATCTGCCCCCTAATTACTTGGTCATATGCTTATTTTATGAGTTAAAATGACAATTCTATCCAGGAGTGGTGTCACACACCTTTAATCCCAGCACAGGCAGATCTCTGTGAGATCAAGGCCAGCCTGGACTACATAGTATGTTCCAGGCCAGCTGTGGCTACAAAGAGACCAGGTCTCAACCCCTAAGCCCCAGACAAATTAAAAAAAAAAAAAAGAATTCTTTACAGAAAGGACTGTGTTTCTGATGATAATTAGGACACACAGTAGGTACTAGAGAAATGCTTTGTTGATAAATAAATGAATACAACTCCCCTTGTTGCTAAAAGTTTCTTAAAATTGTGCTGACAGGAGTGTTCATTTGACTGCAGCGTGCCTTCTACACTAAGCTAGAAACACTAGAGGTGGCTGGCATTAAAAGGCACTGGTACTGTTGAGCCTGCCCTGTCTAGTGCTCCTTTCCCATCAATATTTTCCACTGGATGACAAAATTATAATCCATGTTCTTCTGAGCTGTTTCTCTAAGTATTCCTAGAAGGGATGATCTCCTTAAGCCTAAGTAATCTCAGAAAGCACAAATTGTCAAAATGCAAATTCTCATTTTCTCAAGGTCGTGTCTATAATTTTCCACCTTCTGCTTTAGGACATCCCCTTCTTTATTCCTATATTCTAATGATCACAGTGTCACTGGGTTTACAGAAGGGTGAGCACTTGACAAATGGGTCTGTCATAGAATTTCTTTCCTTTCAAACGTGAGGAAAACTGATGGGTGGTAGGCGAGCTAGAAGCTGCTTTCCAGGGTAAAGGATGTGTCTGATTCTAGGCTTGCTGTTGTATGCTTCTTATTCTGGAAAT
Source organism: Nannospalax galili (assembly GCF_000622305.1). Classification (NCBI taxonomy): domain Eukaryota; kingdom Metazoa; phylum Chordata; class Mammalia; order Rodentia; family Spalacidae; genus Nannospalax; species Nannospalax galili. The sequence goes on from NW_008352267.1 coordinate 14,629,006, forward strand.
TTAATAAGATCCAACACATTTCATGTCTTGTTAAATTTAATTTTATTTATGGTAATGACATGACAAAACATTATTATGTACTAAGTAGTGCAATCACTGCTTTAAATTTTATTTCCAATGTCGCTTCCTTGTCATCAAAATCTGAGTTTTAACCACATGAAACCAATAGGGTGAAGGAAAAGAAAAACTAGCCAAGCATGATGTTATGTGCCTAAAAGTAACCCCAGCTGAGGGTGCTGAGGCAGGGTGATCCTGAGATCTGGGCTGCATAGTGGAACTCTGTGTGGTAGAAAGAAAAAACTAAGGTTTCTACGAAATCTAGTCTGCCCCTCAGGATCACACTGGAGATGAAATAGATATGATGTCTCTGTAAAGGTCTTCAGGAGAAAGAATTGTTTTAAATTAAAACATCTAAAAGTCTCAATATTTAAATTTATTTTGTTACTTTCAGTAATGATTCTGGTTCATTAGATGTGAATAATTAGAAGTTGTTTCCTGATTTTATATTAAAGAACAATAATAAGACCTGCCACATGGAATTTGTATCTACCCCAATCGATAACACAGATTTCAAACTTTCTCATGGGTGAAGGGTGACAGTGATGCTTTTCCTAAGGAACACCATACTTGAGGGGGAAATGTGAGTGTTCAGGAATTGCTTCAAAAGTTGCGTGTGGGACTTGTGCATGCTGCTGTCATTGCTGTGAGTTCATATGAGTAACTTTCCAGCTGTTTGGAAAACTGTTTCCTTATGGTCATCCACCACCTCTGGCTCTTACAAGCTTAACTGGGGAACAAATAATAACTGCTGGGGGAGGGAGAGTTGGTTTTCTTTAAGGGTGTGACATGGAAAGGTCAACAAGACTCCAGTGGATGGACGCACATTTGGGGACACAAACTTGACTCTATAGACATTAATATATATGATAGAGTACATGAAGCCTGGTGGGAGGAACTATAAGAGGAGTGCAGATGGGGGGAGGCCTAAGTATATCAAAATATATTGTTTGAAATTTGCAAAAATTAAATTAATGAAAGAAAAACAAAGCTTAGTTCGGTGACTCACTCCTGTAATCCCAGCACTAAGGTGCTGCTTTTAGGACGACCTGGACTATTTACCCAAACCTGGGAGAGAGGAAGAAGGAGAGAGGATCAAGAGTCCTTAAAAGCACAGAAAATTCCAGAGGGAATTTTAAGAGAACCTCCAATAGCATTTAGATTTCCTATATTTTTCTTGATCAAAATGGCTGGTCTCTCAGACAAATTATGATTATACCAAACCACTGACATATATGATGTCCTAATGTAACCTCTAAGTATTAGAGATATGCTAAAAGTTCATTGTCCTTAGCCAGTAGCTCTAGCAAGTAGAATGACCAATAAATCTAATGAACTTTCAAACGAATGCTTATATGAAAGTCAGCAGTTCAGCAGATTTGGTAAACATTTTAGCCTTTTTTTAAAATATAAAGGATTCAATGAGATTGAAACAAGTTGATTCAAAAGGTAATTTAATTCTTCACTGATGATTTTACTTGTAAATATTTTTCTTAAAGTAACATTTTGTCTGCAAGTGGATTATCTACAACTTGGAACAATAAAAAAAATTTACAGAAACCTAATGTAGAAATTTAAACATCATTATTTTAGAGCAAGTTTAGCTTTTTATGCCTGTCTCCAAACTAAATTTTTCCAAAATGAAAAAAAATAGATATCTGTTGTTATTAGAAACTATTGGACAATATTAGAGTCAAAAACAAAACCTAGACCAATTCAAATTAGCCCTAAACCTAAAGCTACCTACTGTAGATGCTGTTTTCTTATTTATAATAAGTAGCTTAAAAGAACATTAAAGGCCCTTAGATAGCTGAAAAGTCATGCACTAACAGTTCTTATACTTTTCTTCATTAGAATAAAATTGAGATGAGGGCAAACTCCATCCTCAAGGTAGTCATTGCAAGATTTGGCGTCAAAGGCCTTTAAAATGCACTTGATATTACAGGAATAATTTTATGGTTGATCTTAATTATCTACTTGACTGAATTGAGAATCAACCTAGAAACCCACTTTCAGATGTGAGTGTATTTTCAGGGAGAATAAACCGAAGGAGAAAGACCTGCCTTCAAAGTGGGCAGTGGCTCTCAAGGGGGGCCCAGATATGAAGAGCTCCCAGGAAAAAGCAATGTTGCCTGACTGCCTCTGCTTTTCTCCAACAGCGTGTCCATTGTTGTTGCTGCTGCTGTTACACTCCTCTGCTGACATCAGTTTCCAGCTTCTTTGGCCTTGGAACATGGACTCAACACCATGAACCCTCCAGGAATCCTCTAGATCTCCAGCACTGGTTGAGGGCTGTCAAGGCATCCAGCTCTATGGACTGAGCCACTATGGGCTCTCTGCCCACCAGCATTCACATGGCCATTGTTGGAATACACAGCCCCTGTTGTATAAGCCAATCTAGTAAATCTCCTTTCATAGTAGATACACATTCCACTGGTTCTGCTTCTCTAGTGAACCCTACCTAGTTCAGACAGGATAGTACATAATGATTTTTTCACCTGACCATTTTATCATTCCTGAACAGCATTCCTAGAATTTCAACTTTACAACACAAACAGCTAAGTTGAGTGGACCTTCCTACTGTGGATTCAAATGAAATATTTACTGGGTAGAGCATCCCAAAGATTTTATTCTTTGGTATTTGATCCTGGCAGCCCTCTTTTCCTATTATCTAGAAACTAAG
>NW_008352267.1:14631816-14634091 GCF_000622305.1 Nannospalax galili
TATATATATATATATGAAACCCGTGACTTCAATGAGACACAGTTTGATAAGTGTTGGAATAAATGGAGGACTAACTAAAACTCCCATTTCATGAGAAGGTGCCAAGGGCTACAAAAATGGAGACCGGTTTGCTGCAGAATCGAAATGCTTCCTTGAGATTACTTCAGGTGGTAGTGAAGTGGTAACAGCCCATAAAGTCATTAACACTAAATCTTGCCAAAGATGACAATATAATTCAAGATGCTACATTTCCCACCCCCCCAGGGCCTTCAAGGGAGGTGGTGGAATGAGCAAACAAAAGCAAGCAAATATTTCTCTGTGAGTACAGGCACAAGTGTGTATGTATGTGTATGCATATGTAAGTGATGGTTCTCAGCAAGGAGACCACAAGCCTGTGCACGCAGTGGTGGAAAACCAAGCTCATATTTCCAAAACAAAGACACACTGGGCAGCAGCAGGAGTCCTGACAGAGAAGCAGCACTGCTTTAGAAACAAGAGGCACATGTGCAATTGCTCCTCTCTGCAGAAAGATGGCTCTGGCAAGAGACCACAGTGCAGAATTTAAACCTCTGAACAGTCGGAGAATTGATGGGAAAGCACATCTTTTGCTCTAGATATAAACATCTGCAAGGAATGGAAACAGAACCAAAAGAGAACCCCCCCCACACAATTCTAATCCTACAGCCCAACAGTATATCGGTTTCTTCTATATTTTCAAACATCAGGACAGAAGAATTTTATAATTACACATGATTTTGAAAATGTTGTCATTTCCATGCTCAGCTACAAATAAAATTGCCAATTACTATTATTATTAATTATTATTATTTACATGTGTGCGAGCCTCTGTGTGTGTGTGTGTGTGTGTGTGTGTGTGGCCTGCATTTGACATCAGGTTTTTTTCTTCCATCACTCACCTTTTACATTGAGGCAGAGTCTCTTGCTAGATCCTGAGCTGCTGATTGGGCCAGTCTGGCTAGTTGGCTTGTTTTGGGAATTCCTTGTCTTGCCCCCCCAAGTTATGGGATTTCTGGTGAGCCACCAAGCCCACCTGACTTTTCCATGAGTACACGGATTCTGGGGTGCAAACTCTGGTCTTCGTGCTTACACAAGTGCTTTGGCTACTGAGCTGTCTCCCCAGCCCCTCGTTCTATTTTCACCTGCATCATTTTTCCCCTCAGAGAGTTTAATTACTCTCTTAAGGGATCTCTTAAAGGATCTAGCCCAATCCTATCTACCATTAGCATTAAGGAAGAGAAACTATCTTCCCTTCTAAGGTTATAAGGTTATTTAAGTGTAGAGTCAGAACTAAGGCCACTGCTGTTTCCTAGATAGCTTTACTGAGAAATATTATATACTAGCTTCTTGAAAATCTAATAGCTACTTTCTGTCACCAATATTGTAGCTATTGTGATTTTTTTCTTCATTGCCTCTCCTTTTAGAGCCCAATGATCTAAGTCAGATAGTACATAAAATTTAAGTGACCAAAGATGGGGTGTTTCTCTCCTGAAAATGAACAAGAGCCTACCATTTCCTTTGAGGTCCACAAGTGATGAAAAGTACCTTAAAGTTGGCCTAGACAGGAGGTGGCTCACAAAGAACTTTGGGGGCCTTGGGTATAGACTTCAGATTGATTGTTCAATCAGCAACACTGTTACAACATTGTCCCCATGAAGGTATATAAAATATTTATCCCCTGTTATGTTCTTTCTTAAAGTTACAATAAAAAGAGGTCTCTTACACAATGCCCAGAGCCCACAGGTGACAATGGCTGAGGAAGGAGCTGGACTTGGTATAAAAATGAAGCTGAAAATCAGAGCAGACATTGCAGGTTTGCATACGGCATCAGAGCAATGTTAAAAGGAAATATGTAGCCCAAGGTTATGAGACGTCAGTGATTCATTCATCAAGAAAAAGAGAAAAAATAGAAATAGCTCATTGAATAGTGTCGGTCTCAAATTTTGTAATAGATTTATGGCTTTATTTTAGCGAAGAGGGTAATAACAATGTCACTTATCATGCTATATTTTATATGTGTAAGTATGCCTATAGTTAATAGAATTCATCAGGCAGTAGGTCTGGGCACTATTTAAAACAAGGGTCAGAGGGGCATTAATTCTATTCAAAGTGCCCATCTGTTGCTGCCCAACTTGCACAGAGGGTTGCATAGCAACCCATAGCACTGCATGGATATGGTTGGCCTCCCTCTGTTGCTTTTGTTTGCCCTCTGAGAGACTTGCCCTTGATGGAGAAACGGTAGGTGTTCATATATATA
>NW_008352267.1:14634101-14681202 GCF_000622305.1 Nannospalax galili
TTTTTTGGCTAGAACCTGGCCTGGTGAGTGGGGGCTCATTATAGCCTGCTGAGCTAGATAGCATTGTGAGGCAATATCTGACATATGAATGTAATTTATCTTCTTGGCATGATTCTTAGTTCCAAACTGATTCCTAAATTCCTAGGACTATGGGAGTACTGCAATTAAAAAGAAAATACCAGGACCTTTTACTTGTATACTCAGGAAAAATGCATAGTAAAGCAAGTGGAAAGAAGGCTCTAGAAGTTTGATTCAATGTTTCAGCACTTCCTCAAATCATAGTATTCAATTTCAGCATAGTTCTGAACATCTGGCCTTTTTAACTGAACATATGAAATTTGCTAAATTGAAGCATCCCTCCCGAAAGCCTCTTGGCAACATATATCAACTGTAGGGACTTACACTTTCTTGACTAAGATAGATAGATGGTAGATGATAGATAGATGGATAGATAATGATAGATAGATAGATAGATGATAGATAGAGATAGATGATAGATAGATGATAAATAGATAGATGATAGATAGATGATAGATAGATAAGATGATAGATGATAGATAGATAAGATGATAGATGATAGATAGATAGATAGATAGATAGATAGATAGATAGATGATAGAGGATATAGATTTGCTACTTAGTATAATTTGCAATGAAGCTGAGTACCTGTGATCTTACATAAACAGTGTAATTACTTGGTTTTCTTTATTTCTGCTTTCAGAGGTTATGTGGGGGCAGACCAAATAGTCCCCATCTACAATCTGAACATCACAGATATGGCTATGGGCCAGTGATGGTGAACAATCTTAACAGATTACTGAGCTTCAAAACTGTCAGTCAAGTGTTGCTGAAGAAAGTAAATTTTTACAGAATTGAAAACATTATATTTTTAAAAAGACTATTATGTGGCATTAATAGAAGAATGTAATCAGGATACCAGAATGTTTTCTGTTAATTAGTTGTTATAGCTTGACTAAGCTCTAAATATTTTATAACATAGATTAAAGATATCTTTTATTTATGTCTGATGAGTGTGTATTTCTATTTTAACCAGCTCTAACACCCGTTTTTTACAATTAATAAGCCTTAAACTTCATCTTTATGACCTTAGCTGCCAAGGGCAGGCAGGTATCCTTGCTTTACTTCTTATATTTTTCCAGGAAATCAGGTGATATGAAAAATATTCTCTACCTTTGTAAAATCCTATTTTGTGTAATCTGAAGATTTTGGTGAAATAAATACAGTGATGTCACACCTGCATGAGTAGAATTGCTCATCTTGCCACATATCAGAAAAGTCGCCGGCCCCTGAGGAGTGAAGGGCTCATACGTGGGGCCAACTCAGTTCAACATCCGGTCAATTCCAGTTTGTATATTCATTGCTTTCAGTAACTGACCATACATTTATTTTCTACTCTTAGTCCTTTTAGAAAATGAAGGAGGGGTAACCAGATGAAAGTTCAAAACAACAGACATAAGCAAACACGTGGGTAAAGCAGACCATAAAGCCCCACCAAAAGCAGGCAAGATGGCACAGATACTGTAACTCAATACCACAAAACATCAACCTTTCCCATCCCCTGGCCTTCTTGGAAGCTGCTCTTGGTTGGGGGGTGTCAACTACCTAAGGCCCTAAGGCATGAAGATGGTGGCCACAAAAAGAGGTTGAAAAAGTCTTCGGAGTCAGTCAACTCTAGGTTCCAGCTTGTTATGAGAAGTGGAAAGTAGGAGCTGGGGTATAAGCAGACTGAAGATGATCAGACAGGACAAGTCAAATTGGTCATCCTCACCAAGAACTGCACAGCTGTCAGGAAATCTGATATAGAATACTGTGCCATGTTGGCCAAAACTGATGTGCATAGCTACAGTGGCAATGATGTTGAATTGGGCACAGCATGAGGAAAATACTACAGCCTGCACACTGGTTATCATTGATCTGGTGATTCTGGTATTATTAGAAGTGTGCTAGAACAGAGTGGTGAAAAAGTAAACTAGAAAAGCTTTTCTTTAATAAAAACTTGCCAAAACTTGTTTAAAACAAACAACAACAACAAGATAATCATATGCAAAGTAGAAACTAAGGGGAAATAAAATGCCTATATGCTTTGTGGCCAAGAGCCTAAGGTTTGAATTCGGCAGCCTAGCTTCAAATTCTTACTTTTAATCAACTATGTTTGTGACCTTGAGCAGGTCATTTCATTTCTCTGAGATCAGTGACTTTTTTTTTTCTATACAATGTGATCATTGTACCACCTCAACACTTAGTGAAAGATTTGGTTATGGTACATCCTCAACAAATAATAATTATTTTTCTCATGTATTCTTTTTATGTCTAAATACAAGAACCAAAACAGACAGCCAGGCTAAGGAAAAGCAACATAAGTAAAGGTGAAGTTTTACCTAGATGCTTTGCTAAGGTGGACCTGACCTGATTCGTGATCCTCTGAGATCTCTTTAATGAGTCATTGGACATCTTTCTTCTGCTGGAGAAGGTTATGGCTTTATTTATTTATTTATTTATTTAATTTAATTTTTTTTTTTTTCAGACAGGGTCTCCCTGTAATCTTAGCTGGCCTGGAACTCACTATGTAGACCAGACTGGCCTCCATCTCAGAGATCCGCCTGCCTCTGCCTCCCAAGTAGTGGGATTAAAGGAGTGTGCCACCACACCCAGCTAAGGTTATGGCACTTAAAGTTTCCACTTAGTCACAATCACTCAGCAAAAACATCACAATGCAAATAAGAAAATAAAATGTGTTTTATCTACAAACTAAATATGGTTTGTAATAATTATAATGCTACATAGACTCTCTTAGACTCAAATTATTCACTTAAAAGATAGAGTTAGTAATATATACTCCATATTGTTGCTGTGAGGTTACAGTAAAATAATGCATTCAAGTAAGTCCACAGGATTAGGTATCGAGGGAACAACGAAATGAGAGCAGTGGTCCAATGGAGAGAAGCAACAGAGTTGACTGGTTTTCACACAGCAGCTTGCATTATTCTCTGATTCTGTCTGTTCAGTGTTTCTCAGGTTTGCTTGTAGAAATACATCAAAGAGAAAGAAATCTTCCTCTTCTAGAACTCTGTTTATTAAAAAGGAAAACATAATGTACTAGATACTATACAGTCAAAGGAAGCCCCAAATATCAGATAATTTTGTTAGTATTGTAATTTGGCAGCGTAGAGATGAATACCTAGCTTTTCTCTTTACTCACCCACAGGTGGTTAAGAAGAAGTGACTTTCTTGTCTGGTAAGTTTGTCAACAACTTGCCATCCACCAAGTTACATTAAACGGATGTAGTATCACTATATTGAAAAGACAACACAATTATCTCCATTTTCTCTCTCACTGTCATAATTATAAACATGTTAATGCACACGGGCTAGAGACATATTCATCTGTTATCATCTTGCAAAAAGACCCCCAAACCTGATCTCAGTTGGGCATGTTTCTCTTGTTAACGGCTCTCTATTACCCGTATTATAAACATGGGATTCAACCAGGAAACCTTGCTTAATTTAACACAAATGATGCCCCAGCAGGGGTGTGAGTTGGTGAAAGAAAAGAATAATTTAACACCAAAGATTAAATGTGAGGGTAAGCCCCACATGCATACTTGCAACTGTTAATTACAGAGCAAGACTCTGAGATTCTGAGAAGGTGCCTCACCAGACTCTAGGCAGCAATGGGAATTCTATTCATTTGTCTGGTCAAATGCTGCTCGAGAGGAGGCGTATTCTGTTTTAAAACTAGAAATGTACTTTAAAAAGCACAAAACCTCTGGGAAACTTCAGACTATCACCAGAGAGTTAAAGTTATGAGTTAATGAAAGGGTGGATAGTAATAATGTTCATTTATACTTAGCACTCCTTGTACCTGTCAGTGAAGATTTGGTAAATGCACATGCATAGAAAAGGCATGTCTCTTCTATCAGGGCTCTTTTTAAAAATCAATTAAAAGTGATATGTTTAAATCTTTTCTTTTGTATGTATGTTTTTATTGAATTTTTGTGCATTCATATAAAACATTTTATCATCTTTATAGCCCTTCCCCATCCATACCCCCTATAGCCATCCCACAGTTTCATGCATTCTGTCATATATGTTAAGGCCTAAGAAGTCAAATTTCTGTACCCAGATGTCCATCAATGCAAGTTCATCCACTGGAGTCTATTCAGCCTATCTAGAGTCTCTCACTTAAAGATCCACACTTCCCAGCAGTAATCAGCTGTCAATAGTTCTTCAGTTAAGGTGGGGCCTGCTGCCTATTTCCCAAGTTCTTTGAAGGATTTCTGATTGGGTTTGCATGGGTCTTGTGCATGCTGTTACCATTGCTGTAAGTTCATATGAGCAAGTTCCCAAGAGCCTGTAAGACTGTTTCTTTATGGTCATTCATCTCCTCCCCTGGGTCTTCCAAGTTTTCTGCCCTTTTCCCTGAAGTGGTCCCTGAACCCTGGGTGGGTGATGTTTAATATAGGAATCCTGTCCAGGGACACTCTGCAGTCTCTTATTCTCTATACTTTGGCCAGTTGTGGCCTTTTGTGTTCACTGCCCTCTGTTACATGGGAGAGCTTCAGCCTCACTGATGAGAGTTAAGAGATGCATTAGTATTCTCTCTACCCCTTGCTCCACTATGGTCTGTAAGCCTTAGGTGTAGAGGTTCCATTGTAGATGTGTCTCTTAGGGTTGGGCATCTCACAGACACTTTTTCTCTGTGCATGACCAGTTTTGGAACTCTGTAATAGTCTCTATCAGCTGCAAAAGAAGCTGCTTGGTGATTGGTGACTGGCCTACTTGTTTGTAAATATAAGGATTTGTATTTAGTACGTAGTAAGACACTGCCTTTATCTAGGGGATGTGATAGACTTAGGGTTTTCTCTATTATCTATGACCTCTCCAGCTATGTGTATTTACTATGTTTACAGTGCTGCACTTGAGTTACCTCCCATTAAGTGGACTTTAAGTACAATTAGGTAGCCATTGATTACCTCCAAGATAAAAGTGGCACTACTTCACCTTTGCTATGCTGGTCATTGTTGTGGTTATTTGGCTTTAAAGCTTAAAAATCTTATCAGGTAATTTTCTTTTATACATTATCTACACAAGAAAATTAGAACTAAGTAACTTGCTTGAGGTTAAAATTCATATTATTAAAATTGTATCTTGAAATTTCTATTCAACAGTCAAGATTCCAACCCAGACAATCCAACTTCAGAGTTCTAGTTTTTAAACTATTTTACCATGATGTCTTTTTATATGTGCCAGGGCCAGGATCTTCAAGACTACGAAATTCTGGTGCTGTTCTTTTCGTAGCCTGTGACATAAAGCCTATGGAGTGAAAATTGCTTCCCTTATTAACTTAAAAATTCAACTAACTGTCCACCAAGCATTTGTTTTAAAAAAAGTGACTGAACATTTTCTGTCCAGAGATATGTTTTTGCTTCATTAATTGCTGATAACTCATATATTTGGGCTATTTTATGCAATGATAGGTAGAAGAAGATTGAAGCAGAAAAATCTGATCAGCATCATTTAGGCCACAGAGAATGCAGCAGAGTGTAGGGACAGACTGATTGGCTACTTTAGCCTAGATTTATAATTGTGTATACACTTTTAAAAACTGCTTTTCATGCTTTATTTTTAGCCCTAATTTTTAGCAATTTAATGAGAAATATGATTTGGTATGATTCCCTTTGTTTCTTCTGCTTGGTGTTTTGTGAAATTTTTTGAAACTCTTGAGCTCATAGTTTCCAACAAACTCAAACAAGCTCAGATCCTTTGAAAGTTCTCTCTCTCTCTTTCACACACACACACACATACATGCGCGCACACACACACACACACACACACACACACACACACCTGTGTGTTCTATAATCTCCATAAGCACAGAAACAGTCAGTAACCCATCTATCTAGTCATCAAAATAACGCTACCAAATTATTTGCTAAGGTATGAAAATGGTCTTAAGATAGTATACCAGGCAATTCATGCACTGGCCTGAGTATATATGCATTGTAAGAAGGAAGAAACACAGGCTAAAGCTTATGTTAAGAATTTACAGTGGAAGAGAAATCCATAAGAATGGATAAGAAATAATTTAGTGGCATAGAATTGATCTTTGACTCATGATTCAATGTTCTCAAAAAAGAATTCAATGTTCTGAAAAAATAATAACCCTGACCTGTTCTACACTCTATCGGAATGCTTCTTGGAAGCCCAGACATTATTATGGCTTATGGTAAGTAAGGGAAAGATAAAAGTATAGAATAAAATGTAGTAGAGACTACACGGAAAGACCCTGTCTCAAAACAATACAGACCCCCAAAGGCAAACAAAAAAGTATAGACATCTCAGAAGGGTAGAAGTCTCAAGAGGTATAAATAGTTGTTTATTATATAAGATAACTGAAAAAAAAAAACCTACCACTTGGTAAGTGTATCAAGCACTAGAGTACACTCCCTTCATTCAAAGCTTAAGAGATACGCTCATAAAGGTGGGTAAGACCTTGGAGGGCAAGGAACAAAAATTGTCCTTTAAGTCCCTCTGATCAGATTAGTATAGGCCTCATAGTCTGGCTGTTAAACATCCAAGAAGGTTAGTTCCACCAGTCTGGTACTTTTAATTACCATGCACTACGTAGATAAAGCTTGGGCAAAAACCAAACATTCTCCTATAAACCTTGACTAGATAAACATGATGTTCCTTGAGCTAGTTGTATGTATAATTTTTCAGTAGATTGTTGGACAGATATGGTTCCCTCTGTTTGTGTGTGTGTGTGTGTGTGTGTGTGTGTGTGTGCATGTGTGTGCGTGTGTGTGTGTGTGTGTAACTAGCTAGTCATTATTTATCTCTCTCATTGTCCACCATGGTTTCCCCATTTTTCCCATTTCTCCATTAATAATATCTTTCTCCTATGGTCTCTCCTCTCTTGAACTTCTTTCCCTCTATCCCCAAGGTTCCTTGTGTAACCTCACCCCCCATTAAAATTACCCCATTTTTATCCATATCTCCCTAGTAACACATGTTTCCTATTGTTCTTCTCTTTCAGGTTCTTTCTTTTCCTTTACCTCCCTGATTCCTTTTCATTATCCTGGTTCCTGTAGTTATGTCTGGATACATACTCACTTATGAGGATTTCGTGCTAGGATCCACATATGAAGTTCCAGGGAACTATGGGGCATCTCTCAAAATGTCCCATAACTGTGGTGAGTCACCTGTCCTCATCATCAAGGAGGAGACCCCACCAGATGGACTTGAACCAGTGTCCAGTCTACCAGTCTACAAAGAGGGGGATCAACACAGAGAAAACATTTCCTCCATGCTTCCAAGTGAAGCCAGCCATGGTCAAACAAGACCTTTGAGTTATCTTCACATAGAAGGAACTGGTTAAAAAAAAAAAAAAAAAAAAAGGAGCCAGGGGCTCCTCCTAAGCCCATGTGACCCCTAAGGAACAGCTCCTCAAACGATCTTAAGAGTAAAAATAAATTGGTTAATCTGGGCCAACTATATGGATTTAAACATACAAAAGGAAAGTATAACCAAAGATTAAAGTGATCAGTATAATTCTTTTAAGAGTCCATGTGTATAGCTAAAGGCTACATAACAAGAAACAATGTCAGACAGGAGATACTGTCCTTTGAGTTAATGGCCAGGGTGGTCCAGGAGACTCCCAGACAGTAACCCAGCATAGAACTGGGAAAATGAACAGCAGACCCCAATCTTATCTAAAGGAATGTTGGCAACTGATTGCTGCTAGATAAGGAAGAACTGATCTTCCTTAAACAAGGAACTCTAGATAGGCTGACTAGATTCAGTGGATGGATTAGCACTGGGTAGCGGTAGAGGGCACTGATAACACAGTGGACAGTAACAGGGATGACAGAGTATATGGGCTCCAGTGGGGGGTTGCTGTGGGAGGGTGCCATTTGGGATGCAGGTATAAAGATGAATAAGGTTGCTTGGAATGTTCTCTATGAATTACACACACAAGCGCGTGCATGCACACACACACACACACAATTAATAATTAAAAAAAAGCGGGTAAGAGCAGCTTTGAGAAACACCATTATTGCTGTTTTTGTAAAATCAAGTTAATTGTAAGATGAAATCTAATATCTTTGGTGATGATGGGTCTTGGAGTTGCAAAACCCATGTGATCATGCCAAAAAGTCAGGGGGAAGTCAGATATACTACTGTACTGAATGCTAAAGCCAGAGTGACCTATCTGAAAGGTTCTTTTATTCATAGGAATCTGGAGCTCAGTTCAATGACTATACAATTATAAAATCTGGAGGCAAAATAATGATTAGCTTACCAGAGCTGTGGTCAAACTGCATAATTTTTAAAAAGATGAGATCTGGCTAACAGAATACAAATATCAACCAATCTTTTGGTTGGTTCATTTCCCAAATAAGTTTCCAGACTCAGTTTCTAGTTACTAAAGGGAGAACTTGGATCTCTTATATCCTGCTTCCTTCTCTAGCTGGGGTAATAAAATATCCAGACAAAAGAGAATTGTTATGGGAGAAAGGGTTTCATTGTCTTGCAATTCCAGATTACAGTCCAGCATTGCAAGACTGTAATCCTGGCACATGCTTGCAATTCTCTTGCCACTAGAGAAACAGGGGCAAGAAGATCAGAAGTTCAAAGCCATCCTTGCTATGTAGTGAGTTCAAGATCAGCCTACAGTACAAAAGACTCCATCTCAAAAAGAAAAGAGCAATTTATAGTCTTAACTTCAAAAAAATAAGGATTTTTTTAAATGTGAAAAATACATTTAAATTACATACTTACTTGTTGTTTATAGGCTTGATGTCAGTAACATTTGAATTTAGAGGCAATCTATCTAGATTCTTTGAATTTATAAATAGTTCTACTTATAATTATTGAAAGAAAACCCAAAATAAGACTAAATTGAAATGGCAAAACTAACTCCATTTTATTATAGTTGACTTTTGCTTTAACCTGGGTTTTCACTCAGTCATTCCCACTGTAGCCAGTCAGGTGGAACGGCTCATGCAGGCAGTTTCAGGAAGTACATTGTTTCTACAATGCTAGGAAACTTACCTGTAGCCAGGTAGCCTGTCCAGATAGCACATTCTCCCTCCCTGCTATATCAACATGTCCAAGGAGCCCATTGTTTCTACATTTCTGAGAAACTTTGTTGTTGTTGTTGTTGTTTGAACTGAAACTCTTTGTTAACTGAAAACTTCTTTGTTAACTGACCTTCCCCCTGGTCTGTTGTAACCATGATGATCTGATATAACTATGGTTATTGGCTTTGCCCCTGGCACGATATAATTGTGATTTTAAGCATTACAAACCCTGCTTTTCATTGAGATTGAGAGTTCTTTTGTGCATTAGCCCCCTCTCTGACCTCTCTTCAACCATCACTGTGTGGCATTCCTCTGTGCATCTCGCTTGTTATTACATAAATCACCAATGAATCTTAAATATTGTTCTAGCTTGTTTCTCCATTGCTGTGACAAAACACTCCAACCAATACCAATTTGGGGAGGAAAGGGTTTTATTTGGCTTACATCTCCCAGGTCACAGTTCATCAGGGAGCCCAAGGTATAACTCAGGGCAGGAACCTGGAGGCAGGAGCTGGAGCACAGGCCATGGAGGAATACTGTTTACAGCTTGCTCCCTTGACCCATGTTCAGCCTGATTTCTGATACAACACAGGCTCACCTGCCCAGGGGTGGCACCACCCACAGTGGGCTGGGCCCTCCCATATCATTCAATAATCAAGAAGATACCCCACAGACATGGCCACAGGCCAACCCAGTGAAGGCAATTCCCCACTTGGGGCTCCCGCAACCCGGGTGTGTCAAGTTGACACTAAAGCTATCCATCACAAATATCTTCTTCAAATAAATGTTATTATAAATGATGTGACTACATTTATGAAAAACAGCTAAGTAATATGGTGGCTTAAACTTATGCATATTCTCATGTCACATTGCACATAAATGATGTACTTGAGTGGTTTTATTGTTTATTTTTTTCTCATTAACAAACTTTAAATTATGTAAAAATAAGATGCAGGAACTTGAAGCAACTAGTCACATTCACAGTCAAGAGAATGAATGAATGAATGCAGCCTATGGCTGAGCTCACCTACTCTACTCTTACATAGCCCAAGACCCAAACTTAGGAAATGGTGCTACCCACAGTGGGTTGGGTCTTTCTACATCAGTCCTTCACAGACATGCCCACAGGCCAGTCTGATCTAGACACATTTTCATTGAGATTCTTTCCCAGGCAATTCTAGATAGTGTCAAGTTGATAATTAAAACTAGTAATCATATTTTGTACAAACATTTCCAAAACCTATCTAAAGATATACATTATGTTCTTTCAGTAGTTCTTCAAAGTAACTCAGGATGAGTAATCACACTAACTGTCTACTAACAAAGAAAACATCTGAATTCTTCCTCAGCAGTTGCAGTGTCTGAGGGAACTTGAAATTTCATCATGCTATTCTGGGCAGAGTAGGAACTTATGAAGAACATTTTTTTGAAAATAATTTAATAATGGATTTTCTAATTCACTCTTATTAATTCTTTGAATCCTAAATGCAAAATATAGACATAGAGCCATAGAACCTGACAGATTCCCTTATGGTCAGGAAAGTAAGAGTCACTCTAGTATGAAAGAACAAGTAAAAGACATGGAAGAATTCATTATCTAATCAAAATAATTAGAATAAATGCTGGAGCCAAGGAGGAAATACACAGAAGCATTTCCTTAAGACAACACATTACAGGGTAGTGATCACTTATCATAATTCATTCAATTTGGTTTTTGTTATTTTTCTATTAAAAAATATTTTTGAGAATTTCATATATGAATGTTGTATTTGCATTATTTCCATCCCTTCCAACCCCCTCCAATTCCTCACATGTTCTACCTTACTCCCTCTCAATTTCTTTTCTTTTCCTTTTCTTTTATTATTGTTGCATATGCATGTATTTTTTATGTCATACACATATATACTGTGTCCATTTAGTGGTGCTTGTGTATACCTGTGTTTAGGAATGCCCACTTGGGATCAGATAGCCTCTCAGAGAACTAGACCCTAGACAAAACTGATTCTCCTTCCCTCAGCATCTATTGTTTACCTGAGACTCTTCCTCTTGAGATGGGATACCATGAAATTTTCTCTATCCACATTGACACATCAAATGGTTTTGTCATTCTGCCAAGATCTACTTTAGAGAGTTCATGGATGTAGCTTCCCTATCATGTCTAGAATGCTTGCATTAACTAGCAGGAGGACTCTTGTTCCTCTGACTCTTACACCCTTCCTACCCCCTCTTGCAGGATGTTCCCTAAGCCTTGGTTGCAGAAGTTGCACTGTAGATGTATCATAGGGCTAAGCACCTCACAGTCACTTATTCTCTACATTTGACAAGTTGTAGAACTTTGTAATAGTTTCCAACTATTGCAAAAATAAATTTATTTAATGAGTGGTGAGAGGTATACTTGTCTGTAAATATACTGATATGCATTTAGAATAGAATCACTGCAAAAGAAAATGATTGTGTTGGTTGATAATCAACCATCATAAATTTAAAAGCACAACAATTTATGTTCTATAATAACAAGCAATGGTACTTGGTTAGCAGGTGTTTATATGGTGCCTGCATTCATCTTGATCTCCTGTAGGAATGTATGGCAAGAATAATAAGACACATTTCTCCTCTTGATCCAAACCTATTAATTCTCCAAAATTCTGATGAAACAGTAGAGAGACTGAATATTTTTACTTCTCCAGAACATCATACATGCCCACTATACTAATGAGATGATATTTAAGCCTGGTAAACAGAAAGGGATAAGCATCTCAATGTGATAATATGACATATGCAAGTCATAAATTTAAGACAACCTGCCCAGACTTTACAAACTTGGAAAACTACTCAACAAAGATCTCAAGTTAACATTTAACAAACCTAATGAACGCTGCCAATTACAGCTTGAGCAATTTATATTTGGTTCAAAGAGTCACCACATTTGCAGTAAACTTTACCTTTCACTTGGGATAGAACAAATTGGTAATTCTATTAGTTCAAATATTTTTTTGTATTTTACCTTTGCTACTTGCTGGGAGAGGAACCTAGAATAGCAAGATTACCACACAGTGTCTTTGCTATTAGAGCGCTTGATGAGCCCATGTGAGGCTACAGAGTGCTACTGATAACACTTGGATTTTTTAAGTGTTGCAGGAATGCTACACCCAGGGATCCTGGGAAGGTAGGAGACAAGGCCTGGTCCAGTGTGTGTGTGTGTGTGTGTGTGTGTGTGTGTGTGTGTGTGTGTGCAAATGAAGCCAACAATATTGCTTGTGCTCGTAAATACAGCAGAATGGGGACTTGGTCATTGTTGACAAAGGCTCTCTGTAACAAGATCATTAAACTATATTATGTGATTTCAGACTGCCCTGATACAAAGAACTCCTAGATTTTGAGGAAAATTGGGCCCATTTAGATCACTTTTATACTTGGCAAAAAGCTATGATAATATTTGTTCTCTTTTCTAAGTCAGCAATGTCTTCTGGGGATGCTAGCATTATTACTTTCCCTGTGGTGACTTGAATGAGAATGTACTCCATAGACTCCCCAGAATGTGGTGCTGTCTGGGGAGGGTCATGGAACCTTTAGGAGGTATGGCCTTCCTGGAGGAGGCAAGTCAGTAGGGGCAGGGTTTGAAAGTATATAGCTTGCCCGCTTCCAGTCTGGCTTTCTCTATATCTTGTGCCTGCTTGAAGATGTGAGCTCTCGGTTTTCTGATCCAGTCACCTCCTGCTGCCATGCCTCTCCCTCTGGGGAGACTAATAGTCTTCCTTCTATAATTGTGTTGGTCATGGTGTTTTATCACAGCAGCAGAAAAGAAATGAATACAATACCCTTATGCAACTTTGTTTTACATAAGTTGGATCAATTTTTTTTGTAACATTAAAAAATAGTCCTTTGCACTTTTGTAGTCTGAAGAGATGGCCTCTTTAATTGGCATTTTATAAGTAAATGACATTTCTCTTCAAATCCAGTCCATGATACTCTAGGACTACCTACCTCCTTTAAACTCTCTCTGCATCCAAACTTCAGAAAATTTCCTCCTCCTCTGATTACCAATTCTGTTTACTTATAGTCCCATCTTATGTAGTAGGCAGGAAAAAGATAGCTCTATCCATCTGAACGTTTCCTGCTCCTGTCCTTTCCTCCCAGGGGTGAGCACACACATAATTAAGACTTTAGAATTCTTTGAATCCTGTTTGATACTAAGTGAGGTGGTTTACTTCACAGTTCAGGAAGTTCACACGTGTAAAATTGAACACTTCATAGAGTGGAGATTTGTGTGCGTTTGTAGTCTTAGCCAGGAGTACACTTGGATGGAAGGAGTATATGTCAACTGAATGTGGTAGCAGTAAGCCCAGGTGTGCTAAAGACAGAGGAGCAAATTTGCGTCCTTACCTCCTACTGAACTAGAGCCTCATTTGTCTCCAGTTGTATTCCAGCAAACAAAGAAGTCACTTGGCCACATATAGCTCACGTTCTGCTTATTCAGTTCCCCCTGTAGTGCTTTCAGAACAAGCTGCCCTACAGGAAGGAATCATGTCTAGTGATTAGCAAGGCCAGACTGTTGCTTGGGAAGTTTGCTTGTGACCCCTGCAAGGGATTAATTGTTTGCCATAAGGAAGTCTCTTAACCTTATGGCATCTTCCTTTATATTCTCCAAATGGAGGATAATAAAGCTAAAAAGAAGAGTCACTTATTATCCACAAATAAGAATGCTCCTTTCAATCTATCTCTCTCTCTCTCTCTCTCTCTCTCTCTCTCTCTCTTACCAGAGCTTTTGCTAAATATGCTTCCTATAACAAGAAAACTACTGCTTTGTCCAACTTAAAGTAATTCAGGAGTGTTCCAGAAGACCACTCCCTGGATAACAGAATGATTTTTTAACTATTATTATTTGATTGAAAATTTCATTTCATAAAAGGAATTGTGATTTTAAATGCTCTTACTATTCCTGAACCTCTTCTATAAGTGATAAGACTTTCTCCAAGGCAGAAGATTGATACTGTACATATGTAATTTTACAAATGGAAAATAAATATGAGGTCAATAGCAATACTTAATGGCAAAAATATAAATGATAAATATAAGATTTAAATATAAACTTGCAAAGTTTGAGGTTTGTTCCATGACTATGCCTTAACAAAATTTAGTAAGCAAAATGAACACCAAAACCTGGAGAGAAAAAACCAAAGGAAGGAAATCAAGTTGTCTGTTGCCTTGGATATTGAAAAGTCTTGGCCACAATGCCTCTGAGGAAAAAAAAGCGATGACTCCTGTGCTGGATAGCTTTATTGTCAACTTGACAACACCTGGGTTGAGGGAGCCTCAATCAGGGAATTGCCTCTATTGGACTGGCCTGTGGCCATGTCTGAGGGGCATCTTCTTGATGAGTGATGTGGGAGGGCCCAGCCCACTGTGTGTGGTGCCACCCCTGGGCAGGTGGGCCTGTGTTGCATAAGAAAGCAGGCTGAGTAGGGGCCAGGGAAATAAGCCAGTAAGCAGTGTTCCTCCATGACCTGTGCTCCAGCTCCTGCCTCCAGGTTCCTGCCCTGAATTCCTACCATGGCCTCTCTGATGAACTGTGACCTGGGAGATATAGGATAAATAAATCTTTTCCTCCCCAAGTTGGTAGTAGTGATCAGAGTGTTTTGTCACAGCAACGAAGAAACAAGCTAGAACAACTCCATAATTTAAAAATAGAAAGCGTTGGAGTATGGTTAATGCATTAGAAGATGCTCCAGAAAAATCTGAAGAACAGGTATAAACGTGTGCTACTTAGGAAGCTATCATACAGCCCTAAAGCCTCCAGGGTGAACTTTGCATTTTTATGCAATGACGGTGTTTTCAAAAACCCAAATTTTGGTGTCAAATTCATCAAATTTGGAAGAACTATCAAACTTCTGTCATTAGAAAAGTTATTTAAGATTCGTTTTTAAAACTTCAACTTCTTGATATGACTTTGTGATAAAGCATCAAAGAAAATCTTGTCCACTGCCAGCCTTGGATCCAGCTGGGCTTTAATTCATCTGCCTCAGCTCTCTGGACTATTTTCCCAGACTAGCAAAGCACCCTAGCATGGATTGCTAAACCCCTTCTCAGGTGGCCCCCCTACCCCCTCTCTGGCTTCCAACCAACGAGACAGATCTACCCACCTAGGACTCTGGTAAGTTAGATCCTGCCCGCTGCATGTCTGTTCCATTCCTTTGGCCCACTCTGTTCCCTGCCAGCCCTGGACCCAAGCAGGCTCCAATACCTCTGCCTCAGATCTCTGGACTAGCTTTCTAACCCAGACTAGCTTAACTCCCTAGTATTGACTCCACTGGCTCCTGATCTGACACAGACCAGGCCTCCTACTAACTTGAGTAGCTTACCTACTGCCCTGTTCCAGCATCCACTCAGACCAGTCTACTACCCTTCAAGAACCTGAAATGTGAACCAATTTATTTTTCATGCCTGAAAGAAAAGGAACTAAGCTATATAAACAATATACACAGAACCTAAATTAAATTAAATTAAAGCAAAGTAGAAGTCCCACTGGACACATAATCAACAAAGAACATCCATATGACCAAACAGCAGCACAAAACCAAAAATAATATGAAAAACCAAGAGAATGTGTTACCAACAAAACCCACTAGTCCTACATTGTAGTGCGTTGAAGTGCACTACAATGAGAAGCACCATGAGGAAACCCAGGATGCAGAATTTAAAAGAGCAATCATAAACATGATCAAAGAACTTCAAGAAAATACAAACAAGTCAAAGAACTCAGGAGGAAAGGCATAAAGTTGTGACGGAAGCCCAAGAAGCTACAAATATGTGGCTTAATGAAATATGAAAAATAATTCATGTCTTGAAAAGTGAATTCACAAGAGATAGAAATAGTGAAGAAAACCCAAACAGAAATGAACATGGGATTGAAAAACTCAGTAAGCCATTGGAAACAACAGGAGAAGGCCTCAGGAGCAGAATGAATGAAATAAAAAACAGAATATCAAGACTTGATAATAAAGTTGAAGATCTGGACTCCTTAAGCAAAGACTATATAAAATAATTTTTAAAAAGGGATGGAATACTCACAAAATGTAGGAAAAGATGAAAAGACCAAATCTGTGAATTATAAGGATACAGGAAAGAAAGAATCTTAAGCCAATGGCATCAAACATGTCTTCAACAGCATT
Source organism: Nannospalax galili (assembly GCF_000622305.1). Lineage (NCBI taxonomy): Eukaryota > Metazoa > Chordata > Mammalia > Rodentia > Spalacidae > Nannospalax > Nannospalax galili. The sequence goes on from NW_008352267.1 coordinate 14,650,375, forward strand.
ATAGAAGACAGCTTCCCTAAACTAAGGAAAGATTCAAGAAGCCCATAGAACAGCAAATAGACATGACCAGAACATAAACTCTCCAGAGCATATCTCAGTAAAAACACTAAATGTACAGAAAAAGAGAGGGCACTGAAAGCTGCTATAGAAAAATAACAAGTTACGTATAAAGGAAAACCCATCAGAGTTATAACTGACTTTTGAATGCAAACTATGAAAACAAGAAAAGCCTGGACCAGAGTATTCCCAGTTGCCAATAACTATGGATGTCAGCTCTGAATACTTTATCCAGCAAAACTATCTATCATGGTTAAAGGGGAACAGAAATTTTTTCATGACACAAAGAGGCTGAAAGAATTTATGTCCACAAAACCAGTCCTACAGAGAATATTTGAAGCAATACAAAAGACCAAAGAAAGGAATGAGTATACCCAAGAGAATACAGAAAAAAAGAAAGATATTTTAACAGAAACACAAAATAGGGCCACAAACACAAAGAAATTAAAATGACAGTAACCAATACACACCTTTCAATAATAACATTAAATATCAATAGACTCAGCTCCCAAATCAAAAGACGCAGGCTAGTGGGCTGGATTAAGAAAGAAACCCCATCTTTTTGTTGTCTTCATCTCACCTTGAAGGACAGACAATACCTTGGGCTGAAAGGGTGGGAAAAAATATTTCAAGCAAATGATTGATTCTATGAAGCAAGCAGGTGTTGCGATTCTAATATCTGACAAAATAGACTTCAAATTTAAACTAATCAGGAGTGATAAAAAGGGTTACTTCATTTTAATCAAAGTAACAATTGATCAAGAAGATATTACAAACATGAACAGATATGCACCAAACTCTGGATCACCCAATTTGATAAAATCAGTAGTCCAGGACTATAAAACACAGATCAACCTCAACTCAGTGATAGTGGGTGACTTTAATACCCCACTGTCTTCACTAGACAGGTCAAAGAATAAACAGAGAGACATCTGAATTAAATGACATCTTATATGAAATGGACCTAACAGACATCTACATAATATTCCACCCAAGCACCGAGAACAGTTTTTACTCAGCAACCCATGCAAGTTTTTCTAAAACTGGCCACATTCTGGGACACATAAAAAATCTCAACAAATACAAAAAACTTGAAATAATTCCATACATTGCATCATACCACAGTGTAATAAAGATTATAATTAACATCAAAAGAAACTCTACTAACTACAAAAACTCAGGGAGATTAGACAACACACTCCTGAATGATGAATATGTCAAAAAAGAAATTAGGAAAGAAATAAAAGCATTCCTAGAACTAAACAAAAATGAGAACAGGACACAACAAATTTCTGGTACACCTTAAAAGCAGTCCTAAGTGAGAAGTTTATAGCTCTTGGTGCCTACATTAAAAATTCAGACTTAACAGTACAACTCAAGACTCTAAAAAGGCAAGAAAAAAACCAACCCCAAACCTAGTAGACCAGAAAAAATAATGAAATTCAGAACAGACATTAATGAAACAGAAAAAAAGAAAGCAATACAAAAAAATCAATAAATCAAAGAATTTGTTCTTTGAAAGGTTAAACAAGGTAGACAGATCCTTAGCCTAGTTAACCAAAAGAAAGAAAGAGCAAATTCAAATCAATGAAATAAAAAACAAATAAGGAAACATCACAACAGACATTGTAAGGGAACACTAAAAATCTATACTTCCTTAAATTTAAAAGTGTAAAAGAAAGAGGTGAATTTCGAAAATCATGGACACCACCAAAGTTAAACAAGAAGAGAACAACAGCTTAAACAGACCCATAACAAAAAAGGAAATTGAAACAGTAATACAAAAACCTCCCAACTAAAACAAGGCCACACCCAGTTGGATTCACAGCAGAATTCTACCAGACATTCAAAGAAGGTTTACAACCAACATTACTTAAATTATTCAAAAGGATAGAAACAGAGAGAGAATTCCCAAACTCCTTCTATGAAGCCAGTATCATTCTAATACCAATACCAGGTAAAGATACAACAAAAAAGAAAACTATTGATCCATATCCTAAATCAACATATATGCAAAGATACTCAAAAAATACTCACAAACCATATACAGACACACATCAAAAAGATTATCCACTGTGATCAAATCAGCTTTATTCCAGAGATGCAGGGATGGTTCAATAGATGTAAGTCAATAAATGTAATAAAACATATAAATGGATTTAAAGGCAAAAACCATATGGTCATCTCAATAGATGAAGAAAAGGCCTTCGATAAAATCCAACATGTATTCATGTTAAAAGTCCTAGAACAAATTGGTCTGGACTAATTAAAGCTATATACAACAAACCTAAAACCAAGATCATTCTAATTGGAGAAATACTGGAAGCATTCCCATTAAAATCAGGAACTAAACAGGGCTGTCCACTATCTCCACTCCTTTTCCATACAGTACTTGAAACTTGCCGGGTGTTCAAACCAGCGATCCCCGGCAAAGTGAAGATTGGGGATGAGTAAGCACGCCGTTTGCCAGCCTACGCTGCCCCCATTACCTGGGGATACTCAGAAGCAATGGGGAGTCTTAGTCAGGCAGAGACTCATTTATTGCAAGTGTTCCAAAGCTTATAAAGTCACCTGGAACTCCCCCCTCCCTCCCTGAGGGTGTATCTTAAGGATGGTCACGTGCTGATCATGCACTCCTCAGCAGTGTGGAAGTATTCTTCAGACTTTCAAAGCAAGCCAGGCCGCACCCCCAGTAGCTTCCTTTCAGACCTATGCAAGGTGGGGCCTTTAGGTCCCCACAAAACTCTTGCAAGAGCAATGAGACAAGAGAAGGAAATTAAAGGAGTGCTAATTGGAAAAGAAGAAGTCAAATTATCTCTATTGCAGATGATATAATATTATACGTAAACAATCCCAAAAATTCTATCAGAAAACTGTTAGAAATGATTAATACTTTCAGTAAAGTCACAAATTACACAATCAACTTACAAAACTCAATAGCCATTCTATATGCCAATAACAAGCAATCAGAACAAGCAATCAGAAAGAGCATTCAAGGAAACCCTCCCATTCTTAATAACCTCAAAACAACATTTAGGAATAAACCTAACCAAAGACATCAAAGGTCTCTACAATGAAATTTTCAAATCTTTAAAGAAAGATAGAGTGAGACACCAGAAGATGGAATTACCTACCATGCTCATGGATTGGTAAAATCAATGTTGTGAAAATGGTCATCTTACCAAAAGCTATTTATAGATTCAATGCAATGCCAATCAAAATACCCACAACATTCTTCACAGAGCTTGAAAATATCAACCTAAAATTGACATGGAATCACAAAAGACTCTGGATAGCCACAGTAATCTTGGGCAAAAAGAACAACACTGGGAGGGTCACCATACCAAATCTCAGATTATGTTACAGAGCTATAGTCAAAAAACTTCATGGTACTGGCACAAAAATAGACATGTAGATCAATGGAACACAGCCACCTGATATTAGACAAAGGAACCAAGAACACACAATGTAGGAAAGACAGCATCTTCAACAAATGGTGCTGGTAAAACTGGTCTCCACCTGCAGAAGAATGAAATTGGATACTTACCTTTCACACTGCACAAAAGTCAACTCCCAATGAATCAAAGACCTCAATATAAACCTGAAACTCCTGAAACTTGGAAAGTGCCAGAAGAAAACATAGGCAGTACCCTCCAAAATATAGGCATAGGAAAGGACTTTCTAAATCAGTCATCAGCTGCTCAGGCATTAAGGTCAACAATCAATAAGTGGAATCTCATTAAACTACAAAGCTTCTTCTGTACAGCAAAAGAAACAATCAAGAAACAGAAGAGGAAACCCACTGAGTGGGAGAAAATCTTTACCATCCAGACAATTGTAGCCCAGGAATGACTTATTCCTCTAAAGAGCATGAACTACGGTGAGCACAGGGCACCCTAGGAAGAAGGGTGGAACCTTAGCTACAAGCAAGTGTGAGCATGGCAGTGGTGGGAGATTGGAATGGAAAAAGGAAGTGTACGTGGCTGCTGGGGCAGATGGCAAGGATGTCCTGAGATGGGGCATTTACAGACCTGGGGGCTGACCACTGGCCCACAGGATGCTGGTAAAAGCTAATGGACACTGTGGGCAGGGTTCAGAACTGATGGAACTCAGAAAGGCATGGGTTTCTTTGTAGGTCACCCAGTCACTCCCTTTCATAATGGAAACCCAAACTAAAAATGTCCTATGTTAGTCTATGACCCTTGATGCCTTGGGAGGGAGAATGCATGGGGCCTCCCAAGAAGGGAAAAGGGAAGAAAATTTAGTGCGACAAAATTGGCATAGTCCTGTCTGGATAAACAAACTGCAGGATTAACCAGAAAAAATTTGGCCTGGGAAAGTGGCACGGTTCCAAAAGTGCCTAGTGAGTGGATTGAAAGGGAGCCGGGTTCAGATTCCCAAATCCAGAAGGGCAGAGAGGGGTATGGCAAAGAGTCCTGTGAGATAATGCAGCCCATCCAGGAGAAGCTGGCAGGAACCCAGGGGAGAATGCAGGCAAACCCCATATGCTTGATGGGGTTAGTGATAGTCACATGGGTTATACAATGGATTATAAAATATGCAACTAAAAAGGTGCTGGCCACTCAGAAGCGTGGGCCACAGCTGTGTTGTAAATGTGGGGAAATAGCCCAGTTTCTGGTATGTGAAGATTTTTTTAAAGGTTATAGAAAGGCTAGGAAAACTTTTACAGGCCTTGGACACAAATGGAGACAGAAGGCATGGCCACTTTGTGTAATAAAAGATTTGCCCAAAGCAGGGGAAGCTGAAAAGGCTAGGGAGTTTCTGGAAGATTCAGTTTCAGCTGCAGAGCTTGAGAGAGAGAAAAAAACAGGACGTTTTAACTTGTGTAAGGTCCAAGGACTCAGGAAAAAAGACAGATAACAGTGAAAAAAGAAACAACTTAAAAATAAAAGTAGCTAAAGCTCCCCCTCAGATTCAACCTTTGATACAAAAAGAAACAAAGACTAACAGTACTCTAGCTAGGAAATACTCCACACTGGAACTGTTAAAACTAGAAAAAACTTACAAGCAAGCACTCAAAGAGCCCCTCACCATGTGGCTCATGAGAGTATGGGACATGGGAGCAAATAACATCTAAGTCCTTCAGAAGCTTCACAGCTGAGTCATATAACCACCCATCCGTCCTTGTGATAGAGGCTGCTCAACCTAGGCCAATGCAGGGGGAAGCAGTCCTTAATGGGATGGCTGGTGGAAGGCATTAAAGATACATGGTCCTCACCAAGGGAAACTCCCATAATTAACAAAGGCTTGAGGACTATAAAGGAGGGACAGGCATTACTGAGAGAACTCGGTATGAAAAAGGAAATATATGATGCCCCATTCATTGGGCCAGATAAGACTGTGTTCACCAGAGACATAAAGGACAGCTTTATTGAACAGGGACCTTGAGAATGGTAGAGAGCTTTAATGGTTTTGCTAAGCCCTTTAATAGGACAGGTTCTTTGTAAAGTGAGAGAGGCTTTAGCAGATCTAAGCAACTCTGACCAATGTGTAAAATATGTCTTTAGAATAACAGAACACCCTACAAGAGATATAAAAAAAAAAAAAAAGACCAGACAGAAGAAATGATCTGTTTAGATTACAAGAAGACAAATGTGGCAAGATTTATGTTGAGCCCAAATTCCCAAAGGAAAGGTTGATAGAAAACCAAATTTGGTACTAAGGAGTTTCTGGAAGGCTTTAAAACCAGAAGAATAGTTTACAAAAGGCATTCAAAGGATAAAAATTGTACCAGGGGTGGTTAAGGATCCCCAAAGTGAATAAGGTGCATTTCTCTCCTGATAAAAGCTATACTAGGGGTGGAGGCAGTTTTTCCCACCAGGGCCTACCCCAGCAGCCAGGTATGGTCAATGGAGAGATGACAGATATGGCTACAGTCAGGAGGCAGACCCAGGGCCTGCTTGACACAAGGAACCAACATGTGCAGCAGGGACAAGAGAAACCCCCTGCCACCTTAGCCCGGTGTAGAGTCAGGCAACTAGAGCCAGAACCTGTAAGGGTATCAAGGATTAAAGAATACAATGAGGCTCTATGTAAAATCCCCAGACTTCAGAATGACTCCAAAGGGACAACTAAAAATAGTAAAGAACTAACCAAATTAATGACTCTTACCCATGCTATGGTACCTAACAAAGATCTATGGAAAAAGAAATTAATAAGAATGGATAAAACCTTTCCATGCTGTGTTGGACCCTGTCTATGACTGGTTTAATATATGATGTTAACCTTTGAGTGTTTTACAGATGTGAAACCCATTTGAAAGATACCTGAAGAAACAAAGGCCAGCTATAGCTGTAAGATTCTTGAGAGGTTTATGTTTGGGTAAGATAACAACAGAGGCTCCCAAACTATACAACTGTTAAGAAAAATTACAGTACTAGGTGTGAATTGCCCCCCTATGAGCTGTTGGTAAGAGAGAGATCCTAGAGGTCCTCAAATTCACCAAGGCTATTGCCATTAATGTCAGTTGTACACTAGAAAGGTCAGTAAGGCCATGTTGCTGAAGACACTGCATGATGTAAGCATGGGAAGAGAAGAAGAGATGGAGCTGAGACTAAGCCAACTCCATGCCACTGGATCGATGATGTTCATATTGCCAGAAGGCACTATGCAGATGGTTGGGGAAGAAAGGATCCCCTATGAGTTTACTCAACAATGGACCCCGTGTGCTGCACACTGTGGACATGCCAAACAATGGCTGCAAGTGCAATAATGGCTCAACTAACATATGTACAACTGACAAATTTCTAATTGGGTAAGGCCCACTCCTAGGGGTGGAACACACATCTGGTACTGTAGACCAGGCCAATCTCCTATGTCAAGAAAGGCTACAGGCCCCAGCAGGGAAGGCATTGCATTACTGTTTAATATCTTCTAGGCATTTGTATTTACATTCATGTTTGTTTAGATGTGTCTACTTCCTTCCATTTGTCTTTATAGTAGGAAAAACACCACTGAGATAGAGCAGTGGCCACATCTTGAAGACAAATGATGGGGAGGTCCAAGAACTCACTATCTTGCCATGATACAAGAGAGATTGCCCTACATCTGTCATCCCCTCTAAAGCTCAGGGACCCTTGTGGTAGATTGATGGAAAGATTGTAAGAACCGGAGGAACGGGGTGGAGTGTAGCCCAGAATTGACTTATTCTTTCGAAGAGCATGAACTACCAGGGAGAACAAGATACCCTAGGAAGAAGGGTGGAGCCTAGCTGCCAGCAAGCATGAGTGTGGCAGTGGTGGGAGATTAGAACAGAAAAAGGAAGTGTGTGTGGCCACCAGGGGCAGATGGCAAGGGTGTTCTGAGATGGAGTATTTAAGACCTGGGGCAAGACTGCTGGCCCACGTGCACGGGCAAAAGCTAACAGAAGTGAAGGAACTCGGAACTGCTCACCACAGGTTTCTTTGTAAGTCATCCTGTCACTCTCTTTCATAAAGGAATCCCAAACTAAAGACGTCCTATGTTAGTCTGTAAGCCTTGAAGCCTTGGGAGGGAGTACACAAGGGGTCTCCCAAGAAGGGAAAAAAGAAGAAAATTTAGTGTGACAACATTTGATAAAGGATTAATATCCAGAATATACAAAGAATTCAAAAAAACAAACAGAAAGTAAACAACCCACTAAAAACAAGGGCTGTAGACCTGAGTAAAAGTTCTCAAATGAAGAAATAAAAAATGGTTAAGAAACACCTAAATTTTTGCTCAACATTCTTAGTAATTAGAGAAATGCTGATAGAAACCACTTTAAAATTCCATCTTACTGCAGTCAGACTGGCTAAGATCAACAGAACAAAAGACACCAAATGCTGCTGAGGATGTGAAAAAAGAGGAATGTTGATGGAAATGCAAACTTGTGCAACCACTATGGAAAGCAGTGTGGAGAACTCTCAAAAAAACTAAAACTGAACCTACCATTTGATCCAGTTATACCACTACTTGGCATATACCCAAAGGACTCATTCTACTGTAGAGATACTTATACATCCATGTTTTTGCTGCTCTGTTTATGATAGCTAAGAAATGGAAACAACTTAGATGTCCCACAAATGACAAATGGATAATGAAAATTTGGAACATTTACACAATGGAGTTCTACTCAACAATAAAAAAAAGATGAAATTATGAAATTTTCAGGTGAATGGAGGGAACTAGAGAGTGTTATAGTAAGTGAAGTAACACAAACACAGAGAAACAAGTGACATATGTTCTGCCTCATTTGTGGATTGTAGCACCAATCCCTTATATGTGAGTATATATTCTGATGTGATGCCAGGAGCCAAGAAAATAGAAAGGATACATGGATGTAAAGGAAAAGAAAGAACCCAAAAGAGGGGGATAGAAAGGAACAAATGATATGGGAGTGGGGGGGGTAGTGGGAGTGTTCAACTGGAAGAAGAGGAGTGAGGGACATGCAAAGGGCCACTGTGTTGGTGGAGAGGGAAGTCAGGAGAGTGGGAATGGTGGGAGGTGGTGTTATTGCTGGGAGGGTAGGGATTATGGGGCAACTGGGACTGGGGATGGAGGAGAGAGGTCAGATGGGAGGCAAAAGATTAGAGATGAATGAATCTCAGGGGGCTAGGGAACCAAGAGGGAGATGTGATACCCCTGGAACCCCATAAGAAGTGAAAATATAGTGTCTAAACATTAGTGCATATGTAGACCTAGGGGCTGTTTGGCAAGGAACACAATGCCAGACAGAAGAGATCTACCTTTGACAGGCTGTTGAGAGTGGTACAGGAGACTCCCCAAATAACACATACTACTGCCAAAATTCCTGGTTATGTCCCAGAACTAGTAGATAAGTGTCTACTGCTGAAGACAGAGCATACTTAGGATACAGGGCTTGGAGCAATGGAGCAGGAACTGACCTGAAAGCTTCTCATAATACTTCTACGTGAAGTTTAGCTCTCATAATGCTAGATAATAGCATGAAAATTGCTAAGGGAGAAAAACAAACAATGTTCCAATCAAGTCCTAAAACCTAATAACCATAACGACTGGCATAGCAAACTACCTCTATTGGTGTAGTAGTGGAATTGTTATCTGGGAGGTAATCAATAGCTATCTAGTTGGACTTAAAGCCCTCTCAATGGGAGTGAACTAATGGGTGACACTGTAACCTCAACCAAATACACATGGCTGGAGAAGACATAGATTGTAGTGAAAACACTATTTCTGTCATATCTCTAACAAATGAAATTTCTTACCATATACTGCATACTTATATTTACAGACAAGCATGCCATACACTCATCAAAGAAGCTTCTTTTTGCAACAGATTATGACTATTGCAGAATTCCAGAACTGGTTAGACAAAGAGAATATATGTCTGAGAGATGCTCAGTCCTAGGTGACACACCTACAGTTGAACCTCTATACCTAAAGTTCATGGAACATAGAGGATCAAGGGATAGAGAGAAAGCTCTAGCATCCCTCAACTCTCATCAGTGAAGCTTCCTTATACAACAGGGCATGAGATACACACAAGGCCACAACTGGCCAAGTTTTAAAGAATAAGACAATAAGAGCATATATACCTGATAAGACTCCTCTGTGGAACCTCATCCACCCAGGGACCATTGGGGAAGAGGGTGCAGAAAGATTGTAAGAGCCAGGACTGGTTCATGAACACAGGGAAGCAGAGGATTTCACTGGAAATTTGCACATGTGAAGTTGTGGCAATGGTGGCTTCGACCCATGCCTACACAATTAAACAAGAGTCTAGAGGGGAGGAAAGAAATGGTGGCTGGCCAGCCCTAGACTGAGAAATATTGGAGACTGATTGCACCAGGAGAGGAAGAGTATGCCTTACTTGACTAGAATCCAGTAGATGAATTTGCACTAAAGGACATCTGGGTATAAATGCTTGAGTGGATAGGACTTAACTTGTATGATGGAATACTTGAGGTCTGGTGGGGGGATGGGAAGCATGGATGGGGGAGGGAGTCTAAATTTGATTAAGAATTGTTGTATTCAATTACAAAAGCTTAGTAAAAATTTTAAAAAAACAAGAAAATACCATAATCTGTAAACAAATTGTTAAATAAATTTTGACCCACCTATGTGAGCTTTTGTTTCTCAGTCTCTTGTGAAAATTCATTATACTCCAAATGCAATACCCCCATATAAATGTTTTTAATATTTTTGTTGATTAGAGAATTTTATATAATATATTTTAAGATCAAATTCATATCCCCTCTCCCCTCTTCAACCTCATCTTACTACCCCTGACTTCATGTCCTCTATTACTATCTGTTCTTTTTTAAAATCTGTGTTTCCTAAATGCTCTTGGGTGTGGATTTATCCTTTGTTGTCTGGTTGACACACCAACTGTCATTCCAATAAGGAAAACTGACTCTCCTTCTTCCAGCATCTATCAGTTGCAAATAGATTCTCAGTTAGGGCTGGGGATTTTGCCCACCTCCCCCTTCAGTTCTTGGCCCCCATCTGGCTTGAGTATTCACAGGTTTTTGTGTATACTTTCATCAGTGCTATGGGTTCATATATGCAACTGCTCTGTGGTATCCAGACATGATTTCCTTGAATTCATTTACTACCTTTGGCTCTTACACTCTTTTGGCCCCTTCTTCAGCAATGATCCCTGAGCCTTGGGAGAAGAGGGCGTGATATAGTTGTCCCATTTAATGCTGAACTCTCTGTAGTCTTTTATTCTCTGAACATTGATGAGTTGGGTATCTCTGTGCTGTCATCTGCTGCAATAAGACCCTTCTCTGGTGAAAGTTGAGAGATGTACTAATCTATGGGTATAGTAGTAAGTCATTATGAGTCAGTTAAATACTATTTATATTTAAAAGAATTATATTAAGCTCTCCCCTTTGGCCTGTGACCTATCTAGCCACAGGTTCTTGGCCCTGATAAGAGTATGAGGTATGACCTCCATCTTGTGAAGCAGGCCTTAAATCCAACTAGAAAGTGGTTGGTTACTTCCATAACATTCATGCCACCTCTCAGTATATTTGGGAAGCCAGTTGCCCTTTACAACTATGTGTAGTTGTCTATGTTTATAGAATCAGACATGAATTCCCTCCTATTGAGCAAGCCTTAAGTCCAATTAGATAGTTGTTGATAATCACCAAGATAAAATGCCACATTTTCACCACCAGAGATAATTTTCTGAGCTGGTCATTGTAATTTGTAGGTTTTACAGCTGGGTATGATCATTGATTGGTTTTCTCCTTTGGGTACTTGCATGTTACCTTCTGATACTATGAGAGCTTGTCTTCAAGGAGAAGGGTTCCAGGTCAGTTCAAGCTCAATTGCTCCAAGTCCTATGTTTGATATGTTATATCCTCAGCAATAGGGTCTTCTCTTCAAGTTCTAGGAGAGAATCAAGGACTGTGGCAATAGCTTGTATTATTTTTGGTCTCTTGGACTACCCTGATCAAAAGAGAGGTTTCCATAAGTGGAGCTGTTGTTTTTGTTATATAGCCTCTGGCTATATGCATTTACTCATATATATGAAGTATATGTGTTTTTCAGTAGGCTTATGAAATAATTCATTTCCCTTTGCCTTTTCACACAACCTAAGTATTATTCATCTCTCTTTCCATGCTCCTCACTTGGATATAGTCTTTTCCTTCCACAGTTGAAGTATCCTCCATCTTTGCTGTTTCCCCCTTGATAATGCCTGACTCCTATTATCCCCTCTCTCAAGCAAGCTCGTACTTCCCCTCTCCCCCATGGTTCCTTTCTATTTTCCTTGCTCCTGTGATTACTTCAAGGATATATCCTCACAACTAAGGATTTGGAGGTAGGATCCACAGATGAGAGAGAACATGCATTTTTTCTGTTTTGCTGAGTCTGGGTTACCACACTCAGTATAACAGTTTGTAATTCTATCTATTTACCTACAACTTTCATTCCTTTTTTCCTTACAGCTGACTAGAACTCATTGTGTAAATGTACCGTATTTTCATTATCCATTCATTAGTTGAGGAACACTCAGGTTGTTTCCATTTCCTAGCTCCTATGAAAAGAGCAGCAACAAACACGAATGAGCAATTTTTTCTGCAATAGGAAACTGAGACTTCTGGGTATATGCCAGAGACAGAGAGTGGTGTAGCTGGATAATATGGTAGATCTATTTTTAGTTTTTCAAGAATTCTCCATCCTGATTTCCATAGTGGTTGCACCAGTTTGCAATCCCACCAGTAGTAAATGAGGGTTCCCCTTCCCCTGCATCCTTGCCAGCATTTATTGCCAGTTATTCTCTTTATCTGAGCCATTCTGATGGGGTAAGATGAAATACTGTTGTTAAACTTGTTTACTAGTTACTGAGGATGTTGAAGACTTTTTAAGGTATTTCTTAGAAATTTTTATTTCTTCCTTTGAGAACTCTCTGATCAGATCTGTAGCCCATTATTTAATTGTGTCATTTGTTTCCTTGATTCTTTTTTTTTGGGGGGGGGGTGTCTTTGCATAGTATGGAATATAATCCACTATCAGATGTATAGTTGGAAAGGATTTTCTCCCACTCTGTGGACTTTCTTTTCACACAACTGTTTCCTTTGCTATATGGAAACTTTTTAGTTTAATGAGTTCTCATTTGTCAATATTGGCCTTAATTCCTGAGCAAGCAAAGTCTAATTTGGAAAATCCTTTCCTGCACCTATGTCTTGTAGGGTACTGCTTGTCTTTTCTTCTAATAGTTTCAGTGCATCAGGTTTCATACTGAGGTCTTTGATCCATTTGGAATTGATTTTTGTGCAGATAATACATATGGATTTAATTTCATTCTTCTTGAGGTGAAGATCCAGCTTTCCCAGCACCCTTGCTGAAGATATTCTCTTTCATTCAGTGTGTGTTTTTGGCATCTTCTATCAAATATCAGTTGGCTGTAATTGCATGTACTCCTGTTTGGGTCTTCTATCTTGTTCCATTGATCTACATGTCTGTTTTTGTGCCAGAACCATGCTGTTTTTATTACTATATCTCCGTAACGTAGTTTGAAATCTGGTACAGTAATCCCTCAACCGTCACTTGTTTTGTTCATGATTGCTTTGGCTATCCAGGGTTTTTGGTGTTTCCCTATGAATTCAAATTTTTTTTTTCTATTTCTGTGAAGAATATCATGTTGATTGAGATTGCATTGACTTTGTAAATTTATTTTGTTAAAATGGCCATTTTCACAATATTAATTCTACTAATTCATGAGCTCACAAGGTCTTTCCATCTTGAAACCTGAGCAGTAAGACAAGAGAAAGAAATTAAAGAGATATTTGTTTGAAGGGAAATCAAATTATTCCTATGTGCAGATGACATGATTTTATATTTATTTTATAAACGATTCCAAAATTTTCACCAGAACATGATCAACACTTGCAGCAAAGCTGTAGGATACAAAATCAATTTCTGAAAACCAGTAGCCTTTTAATCTACCAATAACATTCAATCAGGGAAAGAGATTATAGAAATATTGACATTCACAATATCCTTTAACAATCTAGGACTAATTCTAACCAAATATATGAAAGAGCTCTTTGACAATGAAAACTTTAAATCTTTAAAGAAAGAGACTGAGGAAAACACTGGAAGTTGGAAAGAACTCCCAACATTGCATTCACATGTAGAATTTTTAAATGTTGACAGTAATCTAAAATGGATTGAAGCACTGTTAATGGAAGTGAATTAATTACACAATGAAGCAAATGAAAGTTGATACAAACTAATCAATGTAATTCTTACAACACAGGTGCAAAGCTGGAATATAATGATAGTACAGATTTCAAGGAAAGTTTTAATTGATATCATTGGAAAAAAATGCCTTAATTTCCAGTTTTTCTGAAATTACATGCATAGCACATTGCAGACCATAGCAGTCCATAGGCCGTGTTCAGAGAGTCACTAAAGAGGTGGACCTTCTGTTGCCAACCAATGCCTGTCCTTTATTCCAAGTGATGAAATTCAGATATCCCCATGCATGGGAAGAGAGAGAAAAATGGTTATTGGTCTGAGATGTAGTTTGGTGGTTGTGCTGGATAACTTTAGTGTCAACTTGACACAGCTGTGTTGAGGGAGCCTCAATTGGGGAACTTCCTCTATTGGACTGGCCCATGGCCATGTCTGAGGGACATCTTCTTGATGAGTGATGTGAGAGGGCCCAGCCCACTGTGGGTGGTGCCACCCCTGGGCAGGTGGGCCTGTGTTGTATAAAAAAGCAGGCTGAGCAGGGGCCAGGGGAGCAAGCCAGTAAGCAGCGTTCCTCTGTGGCCTGTGTTCCAGCACCTGCCTCCAGGTTCCTGCCCTGAGTTCCTACCTTGGGCTCCCTGATGAAGTGCGACCTGGGAGATGTAAGCTGAATAAACCCTTTCCTCCCCAAGTTGGTAGTGGTCAGAGTGTTTTGTCACAGCAATGAAGAATCAGACTAAGACAGTAATAAAGCACTTGTTTAGCATACACAAGGCCCAGCATCAGAGGCTCAGAATCACCACAACAATACAAATAAAAAGAATTAGCCTAGGGTTCCATCAACAGGTGAGTGCATAATAAATATGTGAAACATACACACAGTGAAATTTTATTCATGTGTAAAGAGGAGAAATTTGCATAATGTGAATGGAACTGGAAAACATTAGGTGAATTAACCCAGGTTCAGAAAGACAGATATTGTTTTTTCATATACAGATCATAGCTGTTAATTGTTATACATGTGTATTTATATGGACGTGAGTGTGGGACTAGGCCAGGACTAGAAAGGGGCCCATGAATGAGAGAATAAAGGGGCTTTAATAGAAGAAGAGGGTGAGGGTAATAGAACACATGTGATATGAAAGTAGTAGGAGTACTGGGAGTTGAGGAGTACAAAAGCCAGTAAGCCAGGGCAGAGAGAAAGAAGATGAGCTGGGCAAATCAACCAAAGCTAAGTATTATAAAAATGCTACAAGGAAGCCTGCTACTTTGTGTGGTAACTTAAAAGAAAAAAAAAACATTCTGATATAAAGACATGACTAAACTTTGTAATAACTATAAAAGAGATTAAAGGTTTTCTCTTCTTTGTGGAGTTCCTTTTTTGCCTCTTGGAGTAAATTCACCCTCTTGGAAGACTGCTCACATGTAAATACCAGTGTGACTCATCTTCTACCTGAAAATATAGAGAGGTATCTACTATGTCATTGGCACAATATTGCTCCTCTTTTGTTAAATAAAAAAGGGGAGAAAAGATCTAATTTGAACTTTCTTATGTTGTCACTAGTTTAAAAAACTTTTTAAAACGTACATACAATGAATAATATTGAGAAAGTTCAAATTATTGAAAAATATTCTCCTAAAATGAAACTAAAACTTTAATAAAATAAAAGACCCACCACCCTTAACCTACTCATATTAAATCTTCTTTGTCTGCCAATAGCATTTATGAATTAACAGTATAAATCACTGAATATGTTCTTTGAGTTCAATCACAATAGTGTGTCTAGCTCTGGCCTTTAAAGTTCTTTCTAATAAGTCTCCATTAACACAGAAGGACTGAAATGTATTCAGAACCCACAATGATTTCATAAAGGTTTCCACAATCACTCAGCAGGGAAACAAGGGAGCACCCAGAATGGAGTCAGGAAGTGCTAGTTTTGATCACATTGCAGTACCACACACCATCAACTTTCCCTACACCCTAACATACAGGAGAACAATCAGTGTTGACCAGAGTCAAGGACTATTGAACACCAGAGTGTCAACTAGAGTTTAAACCCAGATATTCTCATAAATATTTATTATATAGATATTTATTAGGGCTCCTGCCCTTCAGAGGTCCAGAAGGAGTTGCCTGAGTGACTTCTGAGACTGAAAGAACCAGAGCCATGGGATTATTTCCTATTGGTGTTTTCAGAAGAGCTAGCCTGTATGCCCCCCACTGCCTCCCCAGGCTACTCAGAAGGGCAAATATGTGATCCTGACAAACTTCATACCAGTGATTGCCACCTTTTAAGAACTGTAGACTTGAGCCTTAGTAAGCATAAGTTTAAAAACAATCCATCCAGGAAAAATCTTTCAGAACCAACAGAACCCATGCACAGTCATCTGAGACGTTTGAGCAAGGAATCAACAACTTGAGTAAAGAAAGAGTAAGAAAAATTCTGGAACTTCAAGCGCAGCCTTCAGAAGAATGTGGAGGTAAGCGAGAGTAGCCTGGAAGATCAACAGGGGGCAAACATTTCCACACACATAAGGTTAGAAGATGAGTAAAACAGAGAGAAGGACATTCCTTGGAGAGGACCAAGAGCCCAAACACACGATAGAATCTCCACAAGGAAATGAAGAAACGGAGTTAAGAAGGGATGGCCAAGTGTTAGATGGAGCTACTTATATGTTGAAAAGTAAAACCCTCTCATCTCAAGGCAGCAAGAAAAGACATAGATGTAGCATACAAATTGAGTCAATATACTGAACTCTATGTACAAAAAGATAATTTAAAAATGCCCAAGTTGAACAGATTACCCGTATTGGAAAAGAAGCTCTTAGGAATTGAACCTCCATCAGTGATATCTGAGGTGGAAGAGAGTGAAATAATACCTTCCAACTGAGAAAAGTTATTGCAACCATTATATCAAAACACAATTAATCTACTCCAACTCAATACAGTGTTGGTATAAAAATGAAGAAGCACACATAGAAAAGTCAAATAACAAGTAAATAGTTGAGTAACAAGTAACAAGTAAATCTGCATACATAAAAATCTTAATAGATGACCAAGGTAGAACATTAATTTCTTGAGAAAATTATGATGACACAACTGGCTTCTGATTGGAAAGATATAACATTTGCATTATTATCTTATGCTGTATTCAAAACTAAATTCCAAGTTAATGAAAGTACTAAAATGAACAAAACATTTGCAATTCAGATGAGAAACAAAAATGATTAGTATTTATAATAAAGCAGACTAGCAATAATGTGAAGTCCATCAATAGGGGAATTATGAGAGAATTTCTGGTCTATAAAACTCAAAGATTATTATGAAGTCTTTAAACATGAATTAGGCCAGTGTTAATTGACCCTAAGGAATTTTTATGAGCAATAATGAGAAAAACCAATGAGAAATGAATAAAAACTTAACAGAAAAATCATGTTACATGCATATGTTTATAGAAATTTTCAAAGGTCAAGCAGATTTCTTATTGGAAAGCATGCAGAAAAATGTATGTGTTTATCTACTGATGGTAGAAATTTTAAGTGTGTTTTTTTGTGTGTGTGCTGTTGATAGTATCTGAATTGAATTGAAGTAAAATGAATCAAACTCAGTTGAATCAAAAGCAATCACATGCAAGTTCCTATTCTTTTTGCCTCAGAATCAATTTTTAGAAACAAAATTATAAAACAGAAATAATTAACTCTAGGCTACATTTAACAGGTTTAAAAAGGAAGTTTGAGCTTTAGAATATGAAGTTCCTGGGTTACCTAGCTAATAAAATGCATATCTATCACCTTCTTGTGTAGCTCTCTTATTTATATAAATAGGTAACCCTATTAGTTGTTTTCCAAGGTTTATGGCATAGTTAAAAAGTCCTTTCACTGGAGAGAGAAAGAGTAGCATCTTGTAACCAATGCTTGTTGCAAAGTTACAGACATTGATCTAACAAATGATACATTTAGTCTTTCTTTTATATTTGAGTTGAGCTACACATGAACATTCTACAATACCAAAGTAACCCTGAATTCTCCATGTCTTCCCAAAACTAAGATCTCACTCCTACTACCTACTCTTCAAAAGGCAACTCCCAACAGTTTGCCCAAACACTGTGGTTTTCTGAATCTCTGCTGTTTTTGTGGAACACATAACCTCTTCCTGGGAGCCCCTATAAGAGGACTTCAGGAGGGGAAATATGTTGTAGGGGTTCGTCATTATAGCTACATAAATTCTTTGGCTTGTCTGCTTTTGATTTATTGGACAGAACTAGTAATGCAGTGTGATCTAACTATGGGGGGCTATGAAGGAAATTATCCATGTACTCTGCAGAACATAGGATTGGAATTGGCTGACTTCTTGAATTCTTTACCAATATATGTTTGGAGGATTTGGGGTTTTGTTTGTGTTTTCATTTTTGCTCAATTGCATTCTAAGTCACAGAGGATGGTAGTACAGAAGAAAAGCTACAAAATACATTTATTTGGTGGATAAATCTGCAAAGAGAATTTAAATGCATGCTTAAATGTTTGAAAGGAAAGGACACGAGCTGGGTATGGTGGCACACAATTGTGATCCCATCACTTAGTATGCTGAGGCAGGAAGATTACCATGAGTGAGAGACCAGCTTGAGCTAGAGTGAGACTCTGACTCAAAACTCAGAATAAAATAAAGTGAAAAGGGGAGGAAAGAAGGGAGAGAGATGGGGAGGGAGGGAGAGAGAGAAAAAATGAAGAGAAGAGCAAATGGAGTTTCCTATTGGATGCAGCTGCAGTAGCAAAGTGGTACTGGGTTATAAGAACAGTAAGTAGGAACTACAGAAGAGGGACAAAAGGCAGCTAACAAAGATAAAGGAAGGAGAGGAGGCTGCTGTCATTGTGATGCAGTTCAACATGACATTTCAGAACAGTACAGTGGGGAAGAAAAGAGCTGATGTTAAGCAGCTCTACACTCCTGAGCCCTCTGTTTACGGCATAGCTTGAGAGCAGTGATATAATTTGGCATCTCATGTTGTAGGATACAGCTTGAAGTTAGGCAGTTAGCTGAAACCCAGAACTCTGAATAAGTTATTAGTTTGTTTATATTTCAAGTATTGAGATTCTCCTGAAGCTCTTTTTTTTTCCTCTAAAAGAACCAGTTACACAAGCATAACAAAAGAGTTCACCTATGTCCTTGAATTAACATCAACAAATGCCATATTTTCATTTTTCAAAGATCTTCAGATGCTTCATTTAAAACCCTGCTGCATCCCACAGTTTCTAGGAAAGCATATCAATAAACTCATTTTCAAGGAAAATGAGATGTAAAGGGTAGATGTCACCACTTTGGCTCTAAAATTAGACATCATTTAATCAAAATTTCAAAATATGTCTATACTTTATTAGTCACTGGCTTTGCTTCTAATCTAAATATTTAAAATTATATTTAATAAATTGCTTCATGTCTACACATATAAGTTTACTGATCATGCACATAAACATTTTATTATAAATTATTCTTTATATATCCTTTTCCACAATGATCCCTGAACTTTGGGAGGCAGAGGTTTGAAATAGGTGTCCTATTCAGGGATGAGCGTGCTACAGCCTCTTGTGCTCCATTCATTGGACAGTTGTGAGTTTCTGTGTTAATTATCATCTGCTGCATAAGGAAACTTTTTCGGTGAGAGTTGAGAAATGCATTCATCCTATGTGTAGAGGTTGCATGGAAAATGTGTCACTCAGGGTTAAGCATCTCAGAGCCACTTATTCTCTGTGTTTGACCAGTTCTGGAACTGTAGTAGTCTCCATCTGTTGCAAAAAGAAACTGTTTGATGACAGCTGAAAGGACAGAAAATAAGAATACATTTTTATTTTTTATTTTTATTTTATGTGTATGAGTGTATTTCCTGCATATATATGTAAGTGTACCCATGTCATGCAGTGCCCATGGAGGTCAGAAGAGTGCATGGAATGGCCTGGAACTGGAGTTAAGGATGGTTGTTGGCCACCATATCAGCACTGGGAACCAAACCAGGGTCCTCTGCAAAATCAGCCAGTGCTTTTAAATGCTGAGCCACCTTTCTAGCACAGATGATGCATATTTAAAGTAAGAAATTAAGTTGATCTAGGGATGTGTTAAAAGTAGGTTTTTCTTAGGAATAACCTCTCTAGCCGTGTGTATTTCGCAATATTTACAGTACCACTCATGAGTTCCCTCCCATTGAGCAGGCCTCAATTCCAATCAGATAGCTGTTGATTAACCCCAAGATAAAAGTGGGACTTCTGAACCAATAGCTAGAGAGAGTGGAAGATCACAAGGATACAGCCTTTCAAACAGATGGTCAGTTACTCATATGAACTCACAGCAATGGTAACAGCATGCGCAAGTCCTATGCAAACTCAAACCAGGCAAACTCCCAGCATAGATGTGGGGAAGTGGGTAAGAAATCCCAACCCAATCTCTTGACAATTGATAACTGCTGGAAGAGGGAAAGATACTGCCTTATAGGAATGGGGCACTTGGTGGGCCAGTGGATGGATTCAGACTGAAGGACATTTGGAGACACAAATCAGACTCCATAGGCTGTATTATACACACACACACACACACACACACACACACACATACACATACACACCCACACCCATATATATATGACAGCTTGGGTGGGGGACAATGGGGAGAAGTGCCTATAGGGCACCAAACTATATTGTATGAAAATGAAAATGGCAAAAATTCAATTTTAAAAAGTTCATTAAGTTTACCTTAGGTCAAATTTGAATATTCATCCTGATTATCATGAACAAACTTTTGCTTATGCTAGCATTTGGATGTAGCTGTCTGAAGAAAAAAAGTTAATAGCTACTCTGGAAAGCTGTATGGAGAGCCTTCAAAAATCTAAAAATGAATCTACCATATGATCTGGTTATACCATTCCTTGGCATATACCCAAAGAACTCGTCCTACTGTAGAGTACTTGTACATCCATGTTTGTTACTAGGTTGGATGCGTGATTGGTTTTCTCCCTTAGCAGCTTCCATAGTCTCCTCAGATACTGAGAGCTAGAGTCTTCAGGGAGGAGGCTTCCAGGTCAGTTCCATAAAGATTTTCAATATTGGAATAAAATCATTTAGAGGTGACAGAAAAGCCACAATTTTCCCAATAGATTGTGAAGATATCTTTGCACATTCCCAATTTTCAGGCCATTTGTCAGGTCTCACACTGTCATGCCACATGAAGACAATCTGTAATCCTCTACCATGGAGCTTCCATCACTAAATGCTAGTGCATAAATATTGTATTCCACCAGTACCTTTTAAATCAGCTGAGCTGAAAAAAAAAAAAAAACAAAAAACAGCTCCTATAATATGCAGACTGCTTAGCATTAAGCCCTCACTAAGGAAAGTGTAAATGGTGGTATACCACTTAAAGTATAACATTGTTTGCCATATTTTGAAGTTGGAAACAATCTAATATAGAACAAAATAAAATGTCAATTACTATACATTTTCATAGTGGGCTATTCTGTAGATAACAATATTTATTGGATTTTTTTTGGTCTTTTTGAGACAGGGTCTCCCTATAGCCCTAGTTGGCCTGACACTCAGTATGTAGACCAATCTTTCTTTGATCTCACAGAGATCTTCCTGCTTCTGCCTCCTCAGTGTTGAGCTTAGAGGCATTCACCACCATGCCTAAGTTTATTGACCTTTTATAATAACAGAAATGAAAGACTGGATACAAAATTTTATGTATATGACTTTGTGTATTATATATACACATAAAATAACAAAAACTCCAGAATAAAAATTTTTATAATCATGCATGAGCTTAAGTCTTGGAGAAAGCTCGTGTTGATACAGAGCTGGGAGTATAAAGCTGTGGGACTATTGGGGAAGCCCTGCACATATGTAAACTCCTGTGGGTTAGAAGGGAGAGGAAGCAACTCTAAGTAGCAAAATCACAGATCTGAAACTTAAGAAAATAAAAAGGAGGAGGTGCAGAATCTGGCAGAGAACCTCAGGCTATTGTGTGGTCTGACAAAGTTGACCAATCCAGTCATTACTCATTAGTGGACTCTGTTGTGGGGACAAAATTGCCAAAACCCAGATACATAAAAGGATATAGGAAAATTCAACACTAAATTTAGCAAACCAAGAACAACTTAACTGATATCTATGAACAAAACTAAGGGCTGGAGATCGCTCAGTGGTTAAGAGCACTGGTTGCTCTTGCAAAGGACCTAGGTTCAGATACCAGCACCCACATGAAAGTTAACAATCATCTATAACTCTAGTTTCAGGGAATCTGGCGCCCTCTTTTGCCCTGTGGGGGTATTGCAGGATATGGGTGCATGTACATACATGTAGACAATATACTCACACACATAAAATAAAAATAGACTATTAAAAAACTAAACAAAATGCTAAACATGATATTAATTATGACACATTGAAAACAATACCAAGAAGAAAATAATATGCCCAACTTTTTTTTTTTTTTTTGGTCTTTTTGAGACAAGATCTCCCTGTAGCCCCAGCTGTCCTAGAACTCACTATGTAAACCAGGCTGGCCTTGAACTCACAGAGATCCGCCTGCCTCTGCCTCCTGAGTGCTGGGATTAAAGGCATGCACCACCACGCCTGGCTTCAACTTTATAATTTTTATTTACTTTTACATAAGAAATTCCAGTCAGAATAGAAAGGCAAAGAGTTTAAGTACACATAATATTTAGAAAGCAAAAAGAGAAATACTTCTAATTTGAAAATGACATGGCATGCGTAGAGCTCATCAAAGAACTTACATGTAGATTATGAGACTTGGAGAGAAGGAAACTTGCTGATTTTTCATCTTAAAAACATGTGTAGTAATCAATTACATTCATATACAGCAATATTAACATTTAGAAATATAATTGAACTAGGCTATAATTTACAGTGGGGGATGTATATAATTAGCTTAATTTAATAATTCACAATTTTATACAAATATCAAAAACAACATCTATAATTTTTGTTTATTATACATTAATAAGGTTAATGAAAAAATATAAATTTAATCAGGATAAACCTACCAAATATTTACAAGATTTTGATCAAGAAAATTAATAAAATTTTAGAAAGGTGTTATAAAATTTGTAAACAAAGAGATATACCACACTTGTGTATTAGAAAATTTAAAGCTAGAGAAGATGTTCACTATCACCCAACCAACCAACAGCTAATGCAATCATAGCAACAGTTCAAGCAGGTACCCTCTGTGCGATTTCCTTAGTCCGTTTTAACTCAGTCTATTCTTAGATGAGAAAAGGGTCAAGAATCTATAAGACATTCACAAAGAATAAAAACTAAATGAAAAGGATTAGCTAACCAGAAATCAAGACTTATGAAGTGATCATGACGAAATCAGAGGAGCATTGGTGGAGGGAGATCACCTGACCAATAGAATAGATAAGAGGTCTCTCTCTCTCTGTCTCTCTCTCTCTCTCTGTGTCTCTCTCCCTCCATCCTCCTTCACTCCCTCCCCCCTCTAGCTCTCTCTCTTTTCTGAACATGAAACGCCTTTTCATTGCACAGTAGAAAGTACTGGGACTTGGAGGGGAAATGAAACAATGGGGTGGGTTTTGTTTTGGTCTCTCTCTCTCTCTCTCTCTCTCTCTCTCTCTCTCTCTCTCTCCTCTGTCTCTGTGCATTCCTGTGTACAAAGAGATCCGACTTCCAAATCGGTTCAGCTGCTCCCTCTCCACAAGTTGGCTCCAAATCTCTTGGGCTTTCTGTCTTTCCAACCCCTGGGTTACAAAGGGTTTCAGCAGCTCCACTCCTCTGACTCTGTGGTCCACAGCTCACACAGCTTGGCTTGCAGACCCAGGCCAGCTCCATTCCACACATGCTGCTGCCCTTGATGGTTGTCCCATGGTCCTGACATCTCCAAAAAGCTGGGGTCTCCACTGAAATTGAGGCGTCATTCTTACCAATGTCCTCTGCTGACCTCTTTGGGTGCACCACCTCAGACTCTCTCCATGATGTCGTCAGTCCTGGGGCCTTCACTACAACTGAGGCTACACTTTTACCAGTGATTTTTCCTGGCCTCTCAAGGTGCCAAGCGTCAGATGCTCTCTATGACCCCTTCATGCTTTTAACATCAGAACCTTGCAGGAGACTCTTACATATTACCAAGTCCTGCTTTCAGCTTGAGATGGAGGCTCCAGCCCCCACTGGACCACAACTTCTGGGTGCTGACCCTGAGGAAATACTTCCCAGAAGATTTTGCCACAGTGATGCTGCTCTCTTGTTACAGCTGATTTTTCAGCCCCAGCTAATCAGTATCAATTCGGTTAATGTTATAGAGATGAAGAACCGCTGGACATAGCTAAGTTTTTATGTGACAGACAAGGAGGCATTAAATATCAACAAGAAAAGGATAGGTTTTCGTAACAGAGCTGCAATATTGGGTATCCAACACATGAAAATTTCCAAAATAAATTTTATTTTTGATTAGGCTAAAGAATGATTTTTTAAAATAGTTATCAAACTTTTAGGAGAAAACATACTTTAATTATACATCACAACCTTTAAGTAAGAAACCAAGTCTTTTTTTTTTTTTTTTTGGTAATACAGTGCTGGGAATTGAATATAGGGCCTCACATGTCCTAGATAAATGCTTTACCACTGAGCTACATTCTCAGCAGAAACTAATTCTTAAACAGGGTAAAAAGTGCAAACAAATAACGGAAAAAAAATGGGAAAATGAAACTACACTGAAAATTAAATTTCTTCACCCATGTCTCCATAAAGACAGGGGAGACAAGCTAAAGACAGGAGAAGATATTTGCAGCACAAAGATAGAAAAGCCTTCTTTAGACTCTATTAACACTGTCCACTGAGATGGCTCAGTGGCTAAAAGTGCTTTCCATACAAGCCTAATGACTTGACTTTGATCCCTGGAACCCAGATAAAAAGGCAGATGCAGTGGATGCATCTGTAATCCATGACTCTGATAGTGAGATACAGGCAGAAGCCTGGAGTACACAGCACAGCAGGGACAAGAAGGGCCAGCCTCAACAAGGTGGGATTAAAGAACCAACTCCCAAGCACCAGCCTCTGACCGTCACGCATTCACATACACACCATGGCACACATAAGTACACAGAGAGAGAGAGAGCTCATAAGTAAATAAAT
The DNA here is from genome assembly GCF_000622305.1 of Nannospalax galili. Classification (NCBI taxonomy): domain Eukaryota; kingdom Metazoa; phylum Chordata; class Mammalia; order Rodentia; family Spalacidae; genus Nannospalax; species Nannospalax galili. Next base: position 14,675,248 of record NW_008352267.1, read on the forward strand.
TTATTTATTTTTAAATTTCCACAAATTGACAAGAAAATGCCAAATACAGCAGCATAAGGATGAACAAAAGTCTTAAAATGCTCACAGATAGTGAAATCCAAGCTATCTTTAGGATATGAAAACAATTGCCACACTAGTGATAAAGGAAAAGCAAACCCTAACCAATGTAATGCAATATTCCACAGTCCCCACATTGTGAATTCTGAATCTTCATAATTGAAGTATAGAGACTACTCCTTTCATGTGTGTGTATGTGTGTGTGTGTGTGTGTGCATGCGCGTGCACACATACACGCGCACACATGCACGCAAACTGCCTGCATAGCCAACTACTCCACCAATAATAAATACTGAGCCAGAAATATTTTCATTTTCTTTTTATGTCCTTCTCGGTTTTGTTTTGTTCTGCTGAGATAGGGTCCTGTAACGTTGCTTAGTCTGGCCTTGAACTCACAATCCTCCTACCTCCCCCAGCTGAATGTTGAGATTTCAAGTGTCTCTGCCCTTCTGGGCTTGACACATTATTTCTGTTTACATAACAAACCAAAATCCATATCCCAATTGCCAAATGGCAGGCACCCAGTCTCTTTTTATCTAGCACATCTGTCCTCTGCAGTACATAGCATCTAATACCACCCTGGGGTAGCTTCCTGTCAGCCAGCCAGAAGGAGGGAGTTAGAGAGATTTCATATGGCAGGAATTTTTAGCCTGATTTAAGAGTCAGAATTTCTGTACCTTCAATTCCATTGGAAAACACTTACTCACATGTTTCTTAAATAAAAGGGAGACTGTCAAACTTCAAATACCTATACGCACAGGTAAAAGGTAAGAGATAACTGAGTTCTATCATACTGTGTACATCTGAAAACCTCCTTTACAAATAACTTGGCATAATCTCATAAAGCTTGAAAGGTATGACACTGATTGTTCCCTCTTTCATATATGTGTATGAGCAGGCATTGTCAAGAATGATTTCATAGTACTAGAAAGTACTATGCATGCTACCTGGAGAGTAAATTATTAACCTTACCCAGTTGTGAATCCCGTGACCTACACCAACTGGCCTGCAAATATGCACACTGGTACAATAGTGGCCCAAATATCATGGGAGTAACCAATCATTTTCTAATTGAACTTAAGGTCCACTTCATAAAATGAAGCCCATACCTGACACTGATATCAGGTCTAGGAACCTGTGCCTTAGATATGTCACAGGCCATAGGGAAGAGTCAAATATTATTATTCTGTTAGTAGATGTAGTATTAAACTGACTCCTAATGACTCATTGTTATACCTTTAGATTAATGCATATCTCAACTCTCAGCAGAGAAGCTTCATGCACCAGATAATGATAAACACAGAGACAACTGGCCAAGGTGCAGAAAATAAGAGGCTGTAGACTACTTATCACAGAGTAGGACACCTATATCAAACTTTAGTCTACCAATGCTCAGTGACCATTGCAGAAGAGGATGTGGAAAGATTGTAAGAGCCAGAGGAGGTGAATGATCACAAGGAAACAGTTTTCTAAACAGCTGGTCAGTCACTCATATGAACTCACAGCAATGACAACAGCATGCACAAGTACCACATAAACTCATGCCAGACAAAATCTCAGCATAGATGTGGGAGAGTGGGTAAGAAATTCCAGTCCTACCTGAGGAAGTATTGGCAACTGATGGCTGCTGGGAGGGGGAGAGCCGGCCTCATTAAAGGATGAGACTCTTGGTAGGTTAACCAGGCTCCAGTGGATGAACTGACACTAAAGGGCACATTTGGGGGACACAAATTTGAGAGAGACACAGAGACACAGAGACACAGAGACAGAGAGACAGAGAAATAGGAGTACAGGAAATTGAGTGTAGATAGAATAGTCCTGGGAAATGTAGATTGGGGAGGGATCTAAGTATGATCAAAATATATTGCATGAAATTCTTAAAAATTCAATAAAAGAATGCCATACATTCACAGTTATAGTTTATGCCATAGTAGAAATTATCCTGTGTCTATCAAATTAAATGAATACATTATAGTATAACTTTCAAAGCAGTATCTAATGTGAAATGTATGCTTCTTATAACTACCTAAAAAAAAACATACAAATGAATCATCTGCATTTGTAAACCTATGGACTTGGGTCCTTTGAGACTGTCTGCAGTGAGTATTTTTCACTCTCACAGGCATCTCATTTCCGTGGGTTAATAACTAATGTAGCCGTCCAGCTTCAATTTGATGCAATCGCTCAGGTGAGCATCCAAGTTCCTTTGCTATGAGAATTGTGTCTTCTTGACCATGGACCTATTTTTATTAAAAAACCATATCCTTTTCCCAGCAAGCTAACATGTCTTTCATATTCTTTTCATTTCACATAGCTTTACCTTACCACTAACCACCTTTCTCTCTAGAAAATTGCTTTCACATTTTCACTAAACATGTCCTTGTTTCTCCCTCATTTTAACAATCATATGGCAAAACTCTAATTATTCTCTCTAGTACCAGAATTTTCAGAAATGCAGTCAATTTGAATTTTAATATATTTGAAGTCATTGTACTTTACCTATAAAATTTAATATGATGTCCTATATTTAACAGTGTGTTACTATATTATTTCTGCCACAGAATGGCATCATTCCTTCCATACGGCTTCTCATTTATCATGATGAAATACTTTTCTTGCAATTAATTATTAATACAATTTTAGCATGAAGAGATTATGTTTTATACCACATGATTTTATAATAAGTGTATTCTCAGGAAAATATTCTTCTTTGAAAACTGGAGACATTATAGCACATGGTAAATTATACAGTCTTCCTAATTGCAGACATTGTTTAGAAGATATTATGTTAAAGAAAATTATAAGATCAGTGACATTAATTTTCTAGAATGGGATTAAAATTTCTTCTTTTTTAAACCCTCCTTACTCTTAAAATATATTTCTGAAATAAAAACATTTGAAAATTCAATTCACAATTGTTTCTATAGTTACATAAATACAAAGGAAGAGGGAATTCTAGCATTTTCTGAGTTATTTGTGTTTATGAAAACTACTAAATTGCCTCGTTAAGATCACGAAAAAGGCGTTCATGGGGCGGAAGGACATGAGAAAGGACACATAGATGATAGGTAGCTGTTTTAGTTTGTCTTCAATTGCCATGACAAAAATACCAACTTGGGGAGGAAAGGGTTTATTTGGCTTACATCTCCCAGGTCACAGTTTATCAGGGAGACCATGGTGGGAACTCAGGGAAGAAACCTGGAGGCAGGAACTGAAGCACAGGCCATGGAGGAATACTACTTACTGGCTTGCTCCCCTGGCCCTGTTCAACCTGCTTTCTTATACATCATAGGCCCAGCTGCCCGGAGGTGGCACCACCCACAGTGGGTTAGGCCCTCCCACATCACTCAATAATCAAGAAGATTACCCATAGACATGACCACAAGCCAGTCCAATGTAAGCAATTCACCAATTGAGGGTCCCGCTACCTAAGTGTGTCAAGTTGACAACTAAATCTACCCAGCACAATAACTGATAAATAATAGATGATACATAGATATAGATATAGCTAGATAGGTAGACGACAGATAGGCAGATGATGATAGATAGATGATAGATAGATATAGATAGACAGATGATAAATAGATTATAGATAGATAGATGATAGGTAGATACATACATGATAGAAGATAGATTAGATAGATGATAGATGATAGATAGATGATAGATAGATACATAAATGATAATAGATAGCTATAGATAGATAGATGACAGATGATAGATAGATAGATAATAGATAGATAGCTATAGATAGATAGTGATAGATACATACATGATAATAGATTAGATAGATAGATAGATAGATAGATAGATAGATAGATAGATGATAGATGACAGATAACTTATATTAGGCAATTTTCTTATTTTAAGTTCAGGTTACTGTCAGTATTTGAAGAAATCTATCAGGCTAAAGGACTCATTTGGTTACGGAAAATTCCAAAATAAATATCCTGTATTTATGCTTTTCCTCCAAATTCCAGGTTCACCCCCAAGAACAGTGGTTTGCAACATGCTGATTTGACTTTATATTTTGGGATACCAAAGTGTGACCTATTTTGACACTTCATCTTACCTTCCAGCAAAACATTTCTATAAGGAGATAACATGCCAGCTGGGCAGAGTGGCCAAAGTCTGCTACTAGCACTCAGGAGAGTGAGGCAGGAGAGGAGGATCATCAGTTTCAAGGCAGCATGGGCTGCATTGGGTGTTTGAGGCCATTCTAGGCTACAGGGTGATAATCAATCTCCCCATAAAGAAACAAGAAAACAAGCAAAGCCACAAAATGGGAAAAAAAAAAAAAACAGAGAAATAAGGAAGGAGGAGAGAGAGGTGAGAAGAGAAGGAGAGAGAAAGGGAGGGAGGGAGAGGGAGTAGAGGGAAGGAGAGAGGGAGAGAGAGAGAGAGAGAGAGAGAGAGAGAGAGAGCACTTTGGAATTTCCTTCCTAGAGCACTTGCCACACCCCTCCCTCCTCTTTGAAGATCTCCCATTGTCCTCAGTTTCTGACACCACCTCAGAAAAATACCATGAGATTTCTGCTTCTAGGCTAGGTTGGCTTAGGAAAACCTTGGAGCCAAACTTGGTAGTCCATGACATTTTCTGAGTAATGTGAATGCTCTGAAGGGATTTAGGAGCCAACACTAAGATGAATGCCCTTTCCCTGGATGACTTTTCTCCAGCACTGGCCTAGGCAAGAACGCCATGTGTCTACTGTGAGTCACAGTTCTGTTGAATTAGTCTTCAGAAAAGACAAGGGGGAAGCAGAACCGCCCTCAGATGCACATTCTTGCTTTGTGAGGAGATAATCTAGTCTGATATATCAGCTTTTTTGAACAAGGAAATAAGACCATTTTCTCATCCTTGTCTGAAAGCAGCTCCAGCCACACACACTTGTGCATAAGGCACATGAGAAGTTGATAGGTACAGGGACAGAGAGCAGGCAGATTGTCTACTCTTTAAGCAGCACATCCTCGCACCACTGCCTTTACAGTGCACAGATGCTTAACTCTTCTGAAGTTCATTTCAACATATCCAACGCCTCCAGGTACAGGAAATATTTTCCACCAAAGGGATCTTTACGTGGTTTTCTGGCCATGTGTAATGGTCTTCATTGCACACTGAAAATAATGCCTCGGAAAGGTATAGCCTAAGGCACTGACTGCTTATCCCATTTACCTGCTTATAAGGCTCATTTGACTGCCCATGGAGGAAGACTGAGCTGTTATAAATGATTTTAATAAATGCAAACTATTATCAGATGTTTTAGGTCTTGCAGGGTTGCCCCTTTAGGTTGATTATGAGTTTTTATGCTATTTTTGTAAACCACTTATGAATTTTCTAGAAGTAATGATATTATATGGACCTAGCCTTCATTTAGCAATGAGAAGTCACATGACCCAGTGTTTCATTGTTACAAGCCTAGAAATGCTAAAAGTTTAGGTAAATGAGAAGTTGAGAAACAGAATGACATTCAGCTCCAATTTGGCCAAACTGATGCTAGGAAACAATATTTCATACAGTTGATGGAGATCTATCAGTTTCCCCATTTTAGATCCATTGGTACAGGTCATTTGCCTTTACTTACCATCTATGCAGTGTTGCCTGTGATTCCATAATAGGCTTTTATATGAACTGAAAGTTGTCTTTATAGTTGTCCCCAGTTGTGTGTTCTACCGAGTTTGCATTCTTTGAGGCATAGCTGCTATGTGCTCATGTTTGGTGTCTTTTTTTTTTTTTTTCTAGACTTAACTAGTGGATTTTTATTTTACATTTGGTTTTCTTATGGAGAATGTTGCTCAAAAAATCTTACAAAGTTATATACAAGAACCTACATATATGTACATTATAGTTGATTTCATCTGATATTAGCAGTAAATGCATAAAATGCATAAACTCTTGTT
>NW_008352267.1:14681342-14710169 GCF_000622305.1 Nannospalax galili
TAAGTACAGAGATATTAAACAGTTTTAAAGTGGTTAATTTTTCTTTAGAGAGCTTTCATGTCTTTGTTTTTACTAATATTATCTCAGCACATGAAACAAAAATTTCTTATTGAATTGATTGTTAATGAAGGTAGTAATAACATGTAGACAAATATTCAAGTTTCTTTTAAAAATATTTTACTTTTAATTTATGTGCATGAATGTATTGCTTGCATGTGTGCAAGTGCAACTGTGTTGTGCAATGCCCGTGGAAGTCAGAAGAAGGCATTGGGTCCCCTGGAACTAGAGTTACAGGTAGTTGTTAGCTGCCATGTGGGTGTTGGGACTCAGACCTGGGTCTTCTGCAAGTGTAGTCAGTGCTTTTAACCACTGAACCATCTTTCTAGTCCCTCAAGCTTTTTAAATAGGGGGACAAAAGAGATTTTTATGTTGTACCAGATGTGACAAATTCTTGGTGTTAGTCTGTGTTATTTTCCATTCTTTATATTGGGGAATGTGTCCAAAGGGGCACAAAGACAAATCTTACTAGTGCAAATAACTTAGTTACCCCAAATCCTCCCCATGTCTCTGAACATTTAAGCCAGATTGTAGCAAATCATGCAGTTGTTCAGTTTGAAAAGGTGTACTTGTAAGATAAAGTGACAATAAATTATTTTATCTGTAAGGTTTGAGGTTAAGCAGTATTAATGGTTCACTAATGGCTTAATGAGTAGGCTACAAGCCATTTAAGCATGCAATGAACCTTAGCTTTTCAATGACTTTCCTAATGAAAGATCTATATGACTGCATGTCTCATGCCACAATAGAGATAGTAGGGAAGGCACCTAATCAATGGTGATGGTAAATCAATTGATCTGTAACCCTGTTTTCATACAGTGAAAAAGATGTAGAGAGAGCATTTTACTATTGCTTTATTTCCAGATGAAGATCAATAAATAAAAGAGACAGCTTCCTGTTTGAAAATGCTCTTTTACTCTGCTTGGAAAGCCAAGACAGGCAGATTGATGTCCTATTCCATAGATGTGTCGGTTTCCTTTGTCACTTCTCAAAGATTTAAAGATTTTCAAAATTAAATATATAATAGAGACTATCTGTGAGTCTAGACTTATTGTAATGACTGAAGTTCAAACTGAAGATTAAACTGTGACATGATAAAAAATTTGCTATTTTCTATAATATTCATGGATATCATTTTAAATGTCCATTGGAGAAAATATTTTATTATTATCATCAGTTTTCTTTCTAAAAGCTGCAGGACACAGGAAACTAATTACAATAGTAGTAGAATTAACATTTTAAAACAATAGTTTGAGATATTGCTAGGAAAATGAAAACAGAGCCAAAAGCTTGGAGCAAATATTTATGAAACCTAAATCTGATAAAGAACTTATATCTAAAAAGGTAAATTGATGCCAATAAATGCTGTTAGCTATTTCTTTCTAGTCACAAAGCTAAAAGCTAAACCATTAAAATATAAATGCAATTAGTTATTCTTTCCTACCCTAACACATTCTCTGCCATACAGAGTAACTCTTAGCTGACTACAAGGTTAAACTAAATAAAACAAGGTTGACTATTTCCTCTTTGGTTGGCCCAAAGAGTGGAACATTTTTTTCATACGCAAGGCCCATGTCACCCAGGGCTGGGAAGAGGTTTGTGCTTCCTTCAATAAAATCATATGGTTAACGACCCCAGAAACGCACTTTTTTCTTTTTATCCAGCATCCCCTTCTTGTTCTGTAAGGTGAATCTTTTTACTTATACGTCAGGCAAAGTGCAACTTTCCTTTCTTTCCATCTCCCTCCTTGAAAGATATGAGATCTCAGGCTTGCCTGTCCTGTCTTTTTCTCTAATTGTGATAATATCATCCAAAGTACATTTCTAAGTTTTTTTTTTTAATTATTTTATCATTGAAACCAAGAATGTGGAAAGGGGACTCTGTGTCCTTAGTGACAATAGCATTTGATAAGTGTTCTTTCACTTGACTGTACTTATATTTAAATATTTGTAGAACATAGATTTAAACCCACACAGCCAGTGTGCACCAGTAAACAGGATGTAAATATCTTTTGGGAACTAACACCTGCACTGGGGGTCCTTACTAGCGCAGAGTAAAGGGTCCAGAGTAGACAAAACTAGACATATAAGACTTATGTGCTTTGTTACTTGAGGAAAATGATTTATTATTTCTGAATATGGAACACAGTGCCTCATTTTTAAAAATGCTTCCATTGTGTGACAATATGTTCAGTAAGCTATTTATGTATTTTGATACCTTTGTATCATGAAATACTTTAAGTTTCAAGACTTATATTGTCTTAGTTCATCTAACATTGGCTGTCTTATAGGAAGTTCACAGTATTTGCTGACAAATCAATAGATGATCTCATGGCTTTAATCTAAGGGCTCCTTGATCTACAGTTCTTACCATATTCTTGAGCTCTGGAAGAAGTTCAAATCTGTATTCTCCAGTGATTAAAATAAAATGAGCCACCAGCTAAGAGTTTTCTGTGTGATATTTTGACATTTGTGTCTAAAATACAATCATATGAAAGAGGCCTGCCATAAATTTGTGCAAAATACTCTGATTCAAGTAATTCACTAGTTTGTTCCATTACATTATACTAAAAGATTAGAATATTTTACTAGGTTGTCTTCAAGATGTTTTCACTTTAAATATAGCCATACTAATATGAATCTCTAAAGTTCTTAAACCTTATAGTTTTAAATTTTTTTCTTTTTCATAGTTTTCAGATGATTTCTTTTTTATTTTCCTTTAAAATTTTATTTTTTAAAATTCCTATATGTATCCTCCCATACTATCCCTCCTGCCCAAATGTAAGTTGAAATTTGTGTCCCCAAATATCCTTCAATGTGAATCCATCTGGTCAACCTACCAAGACTCACACCATTAAAAGAGATGGGCATTAGTCTCTAATAGTGCCTTGAGTAGGGTTTGGGTTTCTTACCCAATTCCCCATGTCTATGTTGGGATTTTATCTGGCTTAAACTTAAGTATGACTTATGCATGCTGTCACTATTGCTGTGAGTTCATATGAGCTGTCTGGAAAACTCTGTTACCTTGTGGTTATCTATCACCTCTGGCTCTTAAAATCTTCCCGACCCTTTACTGCAATGATCCCTGAGCCTTCGGTGGCAGAAGTATAGGAAGGGTTAATTGGGGTGGGGAATGGAAGAGCAGGGTAGAGAAAGGAGTACAGGGAAGGATAATTAACACTAAAAGTCTTTAGAAGAAGCCCTTTGGAAACCTACCACTATAGAAGTTTCTTAAAGTCTACACATACACATTATAAAAGATTAAAAGGAATTACCTTATAACAGTCAGAATGTATTAGGTACTTTTATGTTGCTGTGATAAAACACTGTAACCAAGGCAACTTATAGAAGAAAGTGTTTATTTGAGTTTATGGTTCAGGGGGTTAGAGTCCATATGGCAGGAGAGGCACTGTGGCAGATGTGGCCAGAACAGAAAGCCAAGTGACCACATCTTCAAGCAGTCACAGGAAGCAGAGACAGGAAATCCAGCAAGACTTAAGAACTCTTAAAGTCTGCTCCCAGTGATATGCTTCCTTCAACAAGGCTTTACCTCCTAAAATCCCCAAGAACAGCACCACCAATTGAGAACAATAATATTCAAATACTTAAAGCCTATGGAGGACATTCTCAAACCACCACCTAGATATTTCCTTTATTAGACACCATAGCATAGCAAAATAAAAACCCAGTACCAGGGATGGACTTCTTTTGAAACTGTTGACAAAGGGTCCCATAGACCCTCAAACAATACTGTCCATTGTTCTTCCTCTTGGTTACTACATTAGTTCCTTTTCTGTCTCTGTGATAATGCCATGACCAAGGAAACTTAGAGGAAGAAGAGTTTATTTGAGCTTATGATTCTAGTTTAAGGATTAGAGGTGGTCAGGGCAGGAACAGAAGCAGGTACAAGAAGCAGATAGAGACTGGAAGTCTAGCAAGGTTTAAGAACTCTCCAAGCCCACCCCGCAGTGATGTGCTTCCTCCAGCATGACCACATCTTCTAAGACCTCCCAAAACAGTGCCACCAACTGGGGATAAAATATGCAAATACTTGGAGTGTATATGGAGGCCATTCTTATTCAAACCACCACATTCTGCTCCCAGCTCTGAAGAGTTCATGACCATATAAAAGGAAAAATGTGTTTAGTCCACTTCAAAAGTCCCTGTAGTTTTTTATCAGTCTCAATATTATTCAAAAGTCCAGAGTCCAAAATCTCTTCTGAGACTCCAGGCAATCTCTTAACTCTAAGCTCCTGTAAAATCAAAAGATAAATTTCATACTTCCAACATACAATGGAACTGAATACACATTCCCATTCAAAAGAGAAGAATAGGGGTATACTGAGGACCAGACCAACACACAACCAAAACCCAGAAGGGAAAACACCAAATTCTGCAGTTCAGTGTCCGATGGCTGGGACTTTACTTCCAAAGGGCTTAGATCCCTGCAGCTTTGCTGAGGGCAACATGCACTTCTCTCTTGGACTGATACCACTCCCTGTATCAGTCCCTGTATGCAGCTTTCCTTGGCAGATGTCTCACAGTCCATCATCTTCAAAGACTTCTTGGAATCTCCACTGACAACTAGGCTTTACCTACACAGTTTCATACAATAGCCTGTCAGGGCCTTCTTTATGCAGGGATGCCCCTACTGCATGCTGCCTGGCCTTGGTGGCTCTCTGAAACCACAGAGGAACAACGGATGACCTCTTCACTCTTATATCTTTCATGGCTTTATAGCCAGTACCATGTGAACAACACTGCCAAGTTTAGCTGCTGGCCTGGGGTGGACTCTGGCCCACTTCATCCACCTTACCAACAGCTTTTCTGTGTTGTGGTTTTCTAGGAGTAGAAACCCCCTCAGACATTTTCCTCTTACAAGTTGGCTTAGCTGGGTGTGGTCTTGGCCTGAAGGTATTCTTTCCATTGTTTAAGTACAAATCTCTAGGCTTCTCCTTAATCACTTTAATTTATTTTTCAAAGGGAGCCTCTCCTTCATCACATGCCTTGGCTCCAACATTTTTAAGCTTTCTAGTGCTCACTGTCTCTCCAAACTGTACAATCTGCATTTCTTTCTGCCCCACTTGCTCTTTTTCACTGTAGATCTGCCTAGCATTCATCATTAATAGCCACACCACCATTTACATTAGGCTATCTTGAAATTTCCTCCATCACACAAATTAGTCCATTACTTTTCAACTTATCCTCAGGCAAGTTCTTAGTCTGTATGCAGCCAGCAGCCAAACTACCAAAATGTCCCAATGGCTGATTAAGTCTTTATTTCCCTCTGGAAATACATTGTTCTCAGCACTACTTTCTTCCAGACTCCTAGTAGACTAGAACATTAAACTATGATAACAGCAACCAGTGGCTTTTCTAGACCAAACTTCCAAAGTCTTCCTTCCACATTCCTCCAAAGAGCCACATGGTCAGTTTCTTCACAACAACAGCCCACTCTCTGGTATCAACTTCTACGTTAGTTATTTTTCTGTTGCTGTGATAAAACATTGTGACCAAGGGAACTTAAAGGAAGAAGAGTTTATTTGAGCTTACTGTTCCAGGTTCCAGAGGGATTAGAGTTCAACATGGCAGGGAGACATGTTGAGCTGGCCCCAGAGCAGGAGCAGAAGCCAAGCATTCACATTTTCAAGCAGGCACAGGAAGCAGAGAGAGACAGAAATTCAGCAAGGCTTAAGAACTCTCTAAGCCTGTCCCCAGTGATGTGCTTCCTCCAGCAAGGCCACACCTTCTAAGACCTCCCAAACAGCACCACCAACTGGGGACAAAATGTCCAAGTACTTGGAGCCTAAGGGGTACATTCTCATTCAAACCACCACAGTTACGCACCAGAACTTGATGGTAAGATTTTATTGCTGAAGACACTATATACATGAGCTGTAGAAAAAAATCAAGCTCACACTGACTTCAAAGCTTCATCTTGATTTGAGAAAAGATGAGACTGAAAAGTGATTATCTCACATCATTTTACTTTTAACAGGCATTGTATTAGCTACTTTTCTGTTGCTGTGATAAAACACCACAACCAAGGCACCTTATTCAGGAGTTTAATAGGTTTATGGTTTCAGAAGGCTAAGAGTTCATCATGATGCGGCAGCCATGGTAGGAGACAGAGCAGAAAGTTAAGCACTCACATCTGCAAGAAGTCACAGGCACTAGGGAGAGAAACTGAGAGTGGGATGTGGCTTTCAACTTTCAAAGCCCACCCTCAGTGACATGCTTCGTCTAGAATGACCACACCTCCTCAAGGTTCCAAGACTCTCCCCAAACAACACCATGAACTGGGGACCAAGTTTTCAAATACTTGGATTCTATGGGGACATTGTCATTCAAACCACCACAGATACTAAACCTCATGCTTTTACCTTATCCCTCTTAGCCCTTTATCTCCTTAAGAAAGTAGTTTCATTAGCTCCAGATGGGTTTTTGTGTATGTTGATTCAATATACTCCTACTCCTCCTTGTTTTACATGCCAAAGACAGCTTGCTACTTGTTTGACCTTGCTCTTTCACTTAACACTTTGTCTGTGCATCTCTTTCAGTATATATTCAATGAGCCCTTAACTCTTCTTTGTAGATTTATAGTGCATACTACCCAACAGCTAGTCAACTTCCACATTTTCAACTTTAAAATGGTACAAAAGCCAAACAGATTCAATAGAAAATACTTGTTTCAGATTTCAAATTCTGAGCTATTTCTAGATTAGTGGTATTTGGTACAGTAGTTTCTCCAGAAGCTGGGCAGTAGAAACTATCAATCAAAAGATCACAAGGGGAAAAATTGATACATTAGTGTCATGTCTTGGCAGGCTATAAAGTTCAGTAGGTAAGGAGTATCAACTCATTTTTTACTTATAATATTTTCAATTTACATTGAATTTACTTATTAGGGCATAAACCCATCATAAGTCAAGAAACATCTGTATTCCAATTTACTGATATAAATAATATGCCCCCTACAATCAATTTCCTGGTTTATTTCTGTCATTTTGCTCTTTTAAGAAACTTTATAGTGATTAACTTTGTATTGTGTCATTTGGTTCATTTAGTATATCTAGTCTGGATTCTCAGAAGCAAATCTCTGGGTTAAAGCAGAAATATGTTTGCAATATTGATTGCTGTTATCTAGTTCCTTCTAAAGGATGGCAATATCCTATACTCTTTCCAGAAATATCTAAAGGTATCTGTTTTTCAGTGGTCTCATCAACAGAGCATGATAATAACATTTTAGCTTTGTTAATACAATATATGAAATACTAGAAAAGGTATCTAATTTCAACTTACATTTCTCTTGTTAGAGGCTTCATTACACTTTTTTTTTTTACTTTGCAATTGTTTATTAATTGTACAAAAATTGTGTAAAGGCTATAGACTTGGGCTCGGGGGCCCCTCCAATCTCATTCTCAAAAGCTCATTCAATCCCTTATAACAGTGTCACTGAAAAAATTGAACAAATTATCCTTCTGAACTTCAGTTTCCCATTTTCCAGCACCTACCCTATAGGCTGTTTTGAGGATAAAATGAAGTAATGGGTTAAAAGATTGTGGTTATTAAATTTACCTTGTTGAGGATTAAACTCGAGGCTTTATGCACATTAGGCAAGTGCTCTGTAAGTGAGCTATACCCCCAGCCCACTATGATCGTTTTTCATAATTGTTGTCATCTCCATCATCATCGTCATCATCATCATCACCATCACATAGCTTTAGGATAGACTATGAAATGTTTCTCAGTTTCTTGCACTTTTTTAATGCTTAGTTATATTTTGTTTTCTGGGAACTGACCATTTGATCTGTTGTTGCCTATTTCATCTCACTTTCTAGTCACTGTTTATACCTTAAAAGGATTAATCCTTTTGTCTGATATATGACATAAATGTCTCCTTAATTTGACATTTGTCTTTTTTTATATTTATTTTATTATTTCTCTTTTTTCTAATGTTATGAGTGTATTGCCTGCAGGTATGTGAGTGCACCCATGTAGTTCAATGCAGTGGAGGTCAGAAGAGGGCTTCGGATTCCCCTGGAACTGGAGTTAAGGACAGTTCATAGCTTTCATGTGGGTGCTGGGAATAGAACCTGGGTCCTCTGCAAGAGCAGTTGGTGCTCTTAACTGCTGAGCCATCTGTCCAGCCTGACATTTGTCTTTTAACTTTGCATGTGAAGTTTGTTGTTTGAATTTGGTTTTTATCTTGGGAGTACTTTTTAATTTTATGTAAAAAAGTTGTCAACTATTTCTTCTATGTCTTCTGCATTATAGATTACAACTAAGCTTTTTTATTTTCAGTCTAACATTTTGAAAGAATCAACCTAGGCATTCCTCTAGCACTTTCATTGTTTCTCTTTTACAAATAAATCTTCTATAGATTTATCCTACGATCTTGTTTGGTCAAAGATCAAACTTTGTTCTTTGTCTAAATTACTTCTGTTTGGTCTAATTGAATTTCTTAAAATATTGTATCTTTACTCCACTGAACTGAGCTGCCTTTACTTACACCTGGATTCCTCGTAGATAGTTTAGGTCTCAATAGAATTTCTATTCTGTTTCTTCATTGATGTACTTGTCTGTTTTGCATTCTGATCAAATATTTATTTCATGTCCCTGAAGAAATGCCCACTAATGCAGAGAAGATAACTCGTGTTACAAATGACTTAGTGTTTTTGTCACCAGTCTCTAGCTCTTCCCAAAGCTTAGTCTACCACCTGGATCTCATTTTCTCAAAGATCACATTGCGTTATGGATACTCTTTTGGGGTTTTAAGCTCTGTATCACCTTTAGGGATCTTCTGGTAGGTGTAGGGTTTCTCCAGAATAGGCTGGTACATAACCTCAACCTCTAGAAGTCAGATTGCAAGTCTGCAGCTCACGCTGACAGTGCAATAGGATTGATGATATATTTTCTGTCCTCTTATATGTACTAAGAAGCTGGAAACCTAATCTTTCCCCTGACCACTGGAGATAATGGAACAAATCATGAAAATACTATCATGTTACACAACTATCCTCACCTCTCACAATCCCAATCTGGTAGATGAATATAAATCTCTAAGTAGAAGCTAGCCTACTAACTACCTGAAGGCATGCTCATGATAATGGAAAGATGCTTTATTAATTTAATTAATTAATGTATATACTTGGAAGCTATTCCTTCAATTTATTGACAAGCTGCTCAAATCATTACAGTTTTATCATGATGGGCCTTAGCACCACATTTTTAGTCTGACTTCAATGAAACATAATTGAAGTTGCAGGTGGTACACACGAACAGTGGAGAAGTAAGTACAGGAGGCAAAATTTAAGACATCACAGATAAATCACTTTGTAGAACAACTAATATGGCTCCCCTAAATATAACTGAGAAATCAGAGTCTCTGCCTGTGTTTCTTTCACCTTTTGTCCCATTGTGAACAAAAGACATTGTAAACAACAGGTAATTGTTGGAATCTGCAAATATACCTTCTGGAATGAATGGATAGAAAATCCTGCATGTTTCTGGACTGCATATCTCAAGTTGTTTATGATGTTATTGTTCTTAAAAGTACTTCCAAGAGCAGCATTCCTATAATGCTCTTTCAGAACATTATATTCCTTATCTGGGAATATAATTGCTAAAATTGATTCATGAATCATGAACTGCTTAATTTTCAAAAGATAGTCAAAATTTCTCATTTACATGTAATGCTAAAATGAAATCTTACCTCTTTCTTGGAGATCAAATTGATGCCATTTTGCAAATGCATAAGCAAATGTTGAAAGGGTAAGAAATAAAGCTGATGCCCTAAAGCTGGGTAATATGACACTTTACAATGGAGACCAAATCATTGGGGAGTCCAAAAAGAGATGAAGGATATAAGATATCTTGAACAATCAAGATATAAGAGAATTAAATATGAAGTGGAAATCTATCACTTTGATAACCAGATGACATAGCAAAATCTTCAGAAAGTAGTGAGTCTTCTTAAATTTAATCTTTATTTTTGACTCTTATTAATATGATAGCAAAATAGAAAACTAAAGTTTGAATCTCTTCCTTCTTTCCTTTAGAAAGAGAATAACATTGATTATCCAGGTGGCACATGCTAAAGACTCTATTTCATTATCAAGTGTATAGGATTTACGAAAAAACAGAGTATCCAAATTATTTCTGAATTGACCTAAAGAACGAAATTTTTTGTTTTAAAATTTTTTTTTGTGCTTTTACACATTTCATACAACAGTTCTTATTCAAATTTAGATGCCCTCCCCCATCCATGTCCCCCCCCACACACCTGACTTCATTTCTTCCGACATCCTATCCCATCAAGCATTTGTCCCCAGTCGTTCTTCAGTGCAAGTTCATCCACTGGAGTCTAGTGCAAGTTCATCCACTGGAGTCTAGTCAGTCTATCTAGAGATCAAAATATGACTAAAGTCACATAAGAACTGAAGTTTTAATGAGTGTATCATGATTAAAATGTTTAAATTAAACACTCTGTTTTCCTTAGTAGCCCCCATATCTTCTCATTAGGACATTTGTCTTAGCAGCAACTAAGTTTTGATGATATATTTTATAATTAAATGAGGGGTTAACTAAAAATTTTCACCTACCTGAGAAAATCTTCCAGAAAGAAAATGCTTCCAGCTACCAGTTTGTACTGACGGTAAGGGTCTGAAAATGACCAACGAAGAACTGGCATAAGGAGTCATCACTTAAAGAAATGCTTAGCTAGAGCAATCTGCTCATTCATTACATGAGGAGAAACCATGATTCTATCTCTTGAAGTCTAGAAGCTGTCGGTCATGGTTCAGATAGAGAGAGAGACAGACAGACAGAAAGAATTTCATATACAAATACTGTATTTAGATCATTTCTACCTCTCCCTCTCCCTCTCCAACTCTTTTCATATCCTTCCAACTCCTTCTCAATTTCTTGTTCTCTGATTATTATTACATGCACATACATACATAAGTATGCATGCATATATCTATTTAGCTATGTATCTATATATACATCTATCTTTATATATCTATATCTATATCATCTGTATATATACAAAATCCATTTAGTGGTGCTGATATGTACGTGTGTTTAGGGCTGACCACTTGAGATTAGATTACCTATCAAGAAGCTAGTACCTGGGGAGAAACCTAATTTTGCCTCCCTTATCATTCATTAATTGTCTGTAGCTCTTCATCTAGAAGTGGGACCTGTGAAACTACCCCCATTCACATTGACATACCAACTGGTTTATCACAGTACAGATGTCATTAGGCTACCATACTTTGGAGAGTTCATGGATGCAGTGTCCTTATTATGCCTAGAATGCATAAACCAGCAGTAAGCATCCTGTTCCTCTGGTTCTGAAAATCTTTGTGCCTCCTCTTTGTAAAGTTCCCTGACCCTTAGGCATAGAGGTTGCATTGTACATGTATCAGTTATAGCTGGTCACCACCCTACAGTCATTTAGTCTCCGCATTTTTGACCGGTGATCAGATTTTTATAAACTGAGATTGAGAGATGATGGAGTGGGTGCCCTGAGTTCACATATCCTTGTGTTTATAACTTTATTCTAGTTGTTGATATCCCCCTTCTTTTTTCCCTCCCATCCACGCCAGCCTCCTCCCTCCCCAAATCTCTTTGCCATATACTGATTTTTGTTTGGTTTCATATCCTGCAGTGTTTAACTATGGCCATCTGTGTGACCCTGAGTTTGGAACTGGAATCATCAAAGCCCGTGGGCTAATCAGTGTATCTATAACTGGATACAGTGTCTCTTCCTCTCCCCAAATTTGTTAGCTACCAAAGATCAGCAGTGAGTGTTAGGGTCTTATGGATGCATATCCCCTGTGTTAGTTTTCTGTAGCTGTGATAAATACCATGAATGGTCAAGGCAACTTATAGAAGGAAGAGTTTACTGGACTTACCAGAGGGATAGGTCCATCACGGTGGCAGATGCTTCCAGAGCAGAAAGCTAAGCACTCACATCTTCAAGTAGGCACAGGAAGGAGACAGAGAAACTCAAAGTGGGGCATGGCTAATGAACCCTCAAAGCCTGCCTTCAGTGACTTGCTTCCTCCAACATGTTCACACTTCCTAAGATTCCATGATCCTCCCCAACAACATCACCAACTGGGGACAAACTTCAAATACATGCAGCTTGTGGAGGACATTATCAACCAACCCACCATACCTCTCCATAGCTGACTGTTAGGAGGGTCTGACTTGTGTGGGTCCACAATGCCAGTAGGCACAAATGCTGTGAGTTCATGATTGCCGTGGTTGTGTTGTATTTAGAAGATGGCATTTTCAACCCTTCTCTTTATCTTCTGAGTTTTACAATCTCTACCTCTTCATCCACAATGATTCCCGAGGCTTAATGTAAGATAAATGTGTTTTGGAAGGCTGAGCCCTCGTTTCTTTTATTCTCCGCATCAGGTGCAGCCATGAGTCTTTACATTCAGTTCTCTTCCACTGCAAAGAAAGGGTTCTCTGTTTAAAGTTAAGAGTAGCTTTTGTCTTATTTGTTGATAAATGGAAGTTTGCATTTGAATCCCAAAACTTTCTGTCCACAGTAACGGGCTTAATCTGCAATCTGGCAGACCAATATTATTAGGGAACTTGTTAGAATATGAATCCTCAAGCCCTAACCCAGACTTAAAGCATCAGAATTTCCTAGTCATTGACTCTTGAAGAAAAGAAACACCTTATCATCTAAGGACTGTATCTAAAATGGTGGAGTCTCAAGTGGTATGGCAAATTCACAAATGTTTGTTAAGACCTGATGTGTTTCAAGTTGGATAATCCATAGCATCTACTTTAGTATTCATATTTGTATGTAGAGACCTCAGGCTTTTCCCCCTATAGCCATAGCTAATCAACAGATAAGAACAGCCCTGAATTCACTGGGAAGAAGTATCTCAAAAAGTTATGTCTTAAGGAATGGATTCTAATTCTTGGCACTTTCCTACTCTCTTTCCTTGGTAAATTTTAATTTTGATGAGACTCTTATCTAGAGAGAATATATTTTCCAATCCCCAAATAGTTGCAGCTTATACTTATCTTGAGCTAATAAAGTCTTCTTTTCCTTCTCAGCACCTTCTCATGTTACATAATTTTATTTATGATGACCCGTGTGTCTCATTTCATCTTTATAACTGGGATTGATTGTAACAATTAAATAAACACATGTGTATGTGTATAAAAACTTTCAAAACACAATGTACACATGGATATAAAAACTTGTCAATGACTGGAGAGATGGTTCAGTGATTAAGATCACTAGCTGCTCTTGAAGAGGACTTGGGTTCAATTCCCAGCACCAATATGGTGGCTAACAACCATTCATAACTGCAGTTCCAGGGAATCTGACATCCCTTTCTGACTTCTGTGGGCATTGCATGACATGGGTGCACTTACATACATGCAGGCAATACACTCATACATACACAAAAATAAAAATAATGAATAAACCTTACCAAAACAGCTTTGTAATCCTAGCACTCAAGAGGTAGAGGGAAAAGGACCATGAGTTTGAGGCCAGTCCAGCAACCCAGGCTATACAAAATCAAAAATAGTATGTCTCGAAAGACACATAACAGAAAGAAGACGAAAGCAAGATAAAAAGCTTGCTAGAATGTATAGAAATTGAGTATTAAAATAAGAAATCAAGAAATGAATAAGATGAATGAGAACTGGATTTTTTGGCATTGTAATAGATAATCATTTATAATCTCAGGATAGACAAAATTCCATTCCTTCAGTCCTGGATATAATTTTTACAGAATGAACATGTGGTAAATATTCTTTATTTTCCAGTATTCTTATGTAGTATAAATAACTCACGTTCAAATAAATATATCACAGGTATTTATGACATTGATTTTGAATTCATGTAACATATAAAAATATATAACAATGTAAACATTTCTTTGCAAATCATAGAACTTTCTGATTAGTTCTTTCTTTCTACCCCACTAGAAGGTAACATGTAATATTTTCTCCAAAATGCATATTAAAATAGCATAGGCTTTGCTTCTCCTGCTGCAGAACGCTAGAGGATTATTCTGCTAAAACAACAGCTTGCAAAAATCCTTCTACAAGATAATACAACTTGAAAAGGAAGACCCAAGATGACCATTTAATTGCCATCATTAGAACTTACAGT
This sequence comes from Nannospalax galili, assembly GCF_000622305.1. Taxonomy (NCBI): domain Eukaryota; kingdom Metazoa; phylum Chordata; class Mammalia; order Rodentia; family Spalacidae; genus Nannospalax; species Nannospalax galili. The sequence goes on from NW_008352267.1 coordinate 14,695,560, forward strand.
TTTCAAAGACACAGGAGATTTCCTCTTCAATATTTAGCTAAATTATGTAATAGCTTAAGGAAATTCAATATTGATATTGTTTGAGCTATCTGTAGAATTACATAAGTACACCTCTAGTGTTGCAGCCCTAAATATTCCTCTTATAAACAACAAATGCTTCTTTCAGACCTTTGTCACAATAATCTAGGTTTATAGCTTACCTGCTCACCTCAGGAGGCGGTAATAGGCATTATTTTCTGAGGAAAGAATGTCTGCAATAATGTCATCATCTGCTAAATCATACCAATCATATATTATCACACCAATAATTCAATTAGGTCACGTCCTCACTCTATCGAATTAAAAATGGAGATTTTTGTGTGTTCTAATAATTGTTTAGTTACCATGAAACTAATTAAGAAACAGAAAGCCTCAGATCTGAATTATGTTGTCCCTTTGCACTTTTGTCTTGATTTGGCTCTGATGGTCACATACAGATCTAGCTCTTCAGATCTATTAGTTATTACTACTATTCTCTCATTAACATATAGATGGCTATTGAGTACAGCAGGTTTTCATGGAAGATAAACATAGTATTATGGCATAAAACAATAACCATATTTTGGAAGTATCAACATATTTGTAAGCATTTTAGGCACATGGCCCTTATGAAAAAGCTATGCTAGTATAATATAGTCTAGGAATTTTAAGAGATATATTTAGAAATAAATAAATTTTGTAGTAATTTTTAAATGATCCTTATAAACAACAATGGGGCAGAGAATGGGTATGATGGGGAGTGTCAACCAAAGCTAAGAATATATGAAAAAGCCATAGAAAAACCTATTACTTTAAAAGCTAACTAAAAATGATTATGTAAAGGGAAAAAATGAAGCTTGAAAGGAGGTACTCTAAATGAGTAGCTAACCTGGTGCCTAAGTCATAGGATTATAAGTCAAAATCCAAATGCCAGATATGGGATACCTCCCTGTAAGATGTTGGCAAGGAGCTCCCAGAGTTTCCCTTAACGATACGTGATGTTGTCATTGTCCTTGATTGCCTACCAGAACTAGATGGTAAGACCCTATTGTGAAAACAACACACATTATCAATCAACACAGAGAAACCAATCTGAAATTAAGTTGGAAGTTTCCTCCTTATTAATTATCATATATAATACTGGAAGGTGCTATGCAGGCTGCTGGGGGAGAAAAGTTATCAAGATCTTACCCAGCTATAGACCATGAGTGTTACAATATCAGGCAAGATATGCTCGGTGGTGTAGTAGTAGCATGACTGTTTCAGAAGTAGCCCATCACATTCTGATTGGATTTGAGGCCCACTCCATGAGAGGGAATGCATGCCTGGTATTATAAGTCCAGTCAGAATCTTACGGTACTAGAGGATAGAGGACTTCCTGGTGTTGGGCAGCAGTTTCAACCTTCTCTGTGTGGTTACATTCTTCTCTGTTGGACTTATGCAGGGGACCGGGCCGGGGGGGGGGAGCTTCTGTCATTTGCAGATTCGAATTACAGGACAACTAAGTCTCAAGAATGGACTTCCCACCTCCCTTGGTGATCAGGGATTGTCTTGACTACCCACATGGTCCTGGGTACCCAAGCTTTGACATTAGACTTTTCTCATTCCCAGGCCCCAAAAGATTTTCCATCATTTGTACATTACTCTTCTACATCCCCAGTGTGCCTTCACCTGTGCCTTACAGAAAATGTAAATCATCCAGGTGAACTTCTAGAAAAAAAAAAAAAAACCATAAAAGTAGGAGGAGAACTTGCTGACAAGGAGAGATTGAGAGGGAGTGGGAAGGGGAGGAAAGGATACCTGAGGTGTGACTATGATATACTGTATACATGTCTGAAACTGTTAAAGAATAAAAAAGTAAATTTTCTGAAAAACTTATGGTTAGGAATATCACAGGCCATAGGGGAGATTCTACTACTGATATTTTGCTAAATTGGACATGTTGTTAATTGCTTTCTCAACATTTATGTTTATAACCGTAGACTAGAACAGCTCTCAGACTTGGTCAGAGAAGCCTTTTATGGCAATAGATTAAAGAGAGACTTAAAACTGGTCAAAGTACTGGTAATATGTGAATGTTGAGCAATCAGCCCTAAACAAGATGTTTATATTACCCCCTCCAAGGCCCAGAGAGCATCATGGAAAAGGGGTGGAAAGATTGCAGAGCTGGAGGGTGGGGAAGAGTGCCCTGAAACACTCTCTTCTGGGTATGACATGGCCATTGTAAGCATGAGCTCATGGCGGCTGCACAAAGAAAAAGAAAGACATGAAGGAAGGAGAGGGACTGGGTGGGATGAGGAAGGTGTTCAGCAGGAGTGTAAGCAGGATGACGGAGTGCAAGGAGAGAGGGATACGATGACAAACATGATGTACAAAAATGAAACTGTCGAAAATAATAAAAATGATATTTAAAAACTTTTCATCTAATCAGAATAGACAACAATACTGTTGGGATTTTTCCATAAATAAATCAAATGGACAAAATATTTGAGACACGTTTTAGAAATTTTAAATCTGACAATTAGAGAATGTCGGTCATTTGCCATTTCCTAGTAGCCTCTTTCAAATAGCACACATTTAAATGAGTGTTCATGTCACACTAAGTCTAATTAATAAGATTCAGTTCATATCAGTTTATTCAATTGTTTCATCTTTACAACATCCTTATGATCTAAATACATTTATACATTTATACATTTCTGTGATAAGAACCAAGATTCAGAAGGGTTATAATATTCAAAGCTGACTTTCCCATTGACCATGCTAAGAATGAGGTACAGATGTTTTAGTCAAAGGATGCCAGCCTCAGAATCAGAAAACCAATTTTATTCTTTATTAATTGCAGTATTTCTTATTTCTAAAATGAGCATAATTGTGTTAAATGACATGTGTAAAAAGTACTTTCATGTTGCATACATAAACCAACTTAAAAAGGGGAAAGTTTATTGATCCATAGTTTCAGAGGTTTTACTGACCATACCTACTTGGTTGTGTTGCATATTTATGTCTGTTCCTAGGCAGTACATCAGTACAGCAGCAGTGTGTGGTGGAGGAAGTTGCTTATTTCGTGGTGGCCAGGAAGCAAAGAGAGAGGGGAAAGGGCCAGGAACAAACTATCCTCTTCGAGGTCATGCCTACAATGACACACTGCCTCTACTTAGGCCCCACCTACTGATGTTTCTACCACCTCATAGCAGACCATTACACTACAAATCTCTAAGTGGATCAGTCCATTGATGGGGTTAGAGTCCTTGTGATCCAATTGTCTCTCAAAGCCTCACTTATGAACACTGCTGTACCAAAGGCCAAGCATTCCATAAAGGAACTTTTAGAGAATATTTGACACCTAAACCATAACAGATATAACCCAGTATGATACATTTGACCACCTCCACTTAGATAACTATAAACTCAGGATTCTTTGTACAGAATTCACTCACTAGCAGAACACTAAGTAGTACTTGATGGGTGCTGTGTTGACTTCATTTTCTATAGTCAGGTAACACCCCCTTTATGCAGTTTAGTAGCAGCGACCTTATCTTTTAGTTTAATTCTATAACATCTCTCTGCTGTCAATAGTCTTGTTTTCAGTTTGAATTCACTCTTTCACTGTTGACTCCAATCTGGAGACACAGAGCAGGTATAATATTTTCAACTCCTCTCTCTGCTTGATTGCCAAAATCCGATTAGGCACCAGTTTGAATCTGGCCACTCCGCTTTGAATTACCACTTATATCCTTCTCTCTCCTTGTGTTTCCACCTTCCTGCCCTATTTCAAGCCATTTAGCTAAACACCTGGACTGCTGTAAAAATTTCCAGTTTGTCATCTTGTCTGCTTTTCCTCCACATCTACTCATGTTTATTTCAAAATTAACCACCTAAAATAGTACTCTAAAGATTCATTCCTGAACTGACGTACTGGGAATATCTTTCCATTGCATCTAAGGCTGAGTCCAACTCTTAAAAAACATTAAAGATTTATGTTTATTTATGTTTATGTTTGCATATTTATCCCCCATGTTGCTATTCAAAATGTCTAATATTATTCCCCAAACATCTTACAGTTGTGCAATTCTGGAATTTTATTCTCATCGTTTATCTCTTAGAATTACTTTGCAGCTTCTCCCACACATTCTGATGCTAAACTGTTCTTCAAAACCCTGTGTAGGTTTCATGGCTTCCATAAGCTTAACGGAGACACTAGACTATTATAGACTATTATTAAAACTCTACACTGGAATAATACAACTGGTATAGAAGTTGGTTGTCTTCTTATCTAACTATTAACAAGTCCTCTTATCATGAGTCTCCTCTGACCCAGATAAACAGCTAGCAAATATAGAAATACAAACTGCAGAAGCCAATTTTTATTTTATTCTTTAAAATATGTTTTATTATTTTTATTTTATGTGTATGAGTGTATTGCCTGCATATAGGTAAGTGCACCCATGTCAAGCAGTGCCCACAGAGGTCAGAAGAGGATGTCAGATCCCCTGAAACTGGAGTTATGATGGTTGTTAGCCACCATGTGGGTACTGGGAACCACACCTGGGTCCTCTGCATGAGCAGCCAGTGCTCTTAACCTCTGAACCATCTCTCCAGCTCCCTCAATTTTTAAATTTTATTTAGTGTTTTTATTTTATATATGAGTACATTACCTGCATGTACATAAGGCATGCAGTCTTGCAATGCCCTCAGAGGTCAGAGAAGGGGGCATCAGATCCCCTGAAGCTGGAGTTAGAGACAGTAGTTAGTCACCATGTGGGTACTAGAAACTGAACCTGGTCCTCTGCAAGGAAAACCAGTGCTCTTAACCACTGAGCCATGTCTCTCCAGCCCCTCAAATTTTATTTTAACAAAATAAAAATATGCTTTTTCATTCTTGCCTATTTATGTTTCCCCTCTCCTCCACTTCCGTCTCTCCTCAATTATATACTAAAACTGTTGAAGATTATGAGTTTTATGAATCTCCAACTTCAAAGTGCTATGCTTAACATCATGTGACCAAGAAAACATGCTAATTATATTGCAAACGACAGCATATCTGTCTGAATGAGTAGGAAATGGATTTACAATAAGCACTAGGAACTTACTTTAAAATAAGGTACAACTCCTTTAAAAAAGACAAAAAAGCAAACTTTATTTCTGTAATATAAACTCTAATTACAAGCAAGAACAATCAGATCTGCTACAAGTCTCTTAATTTGTGCCAGAGATTAGCCCGATGTTTCATACCATCTAGTTTATTTCATGATGTAGGGGATGGTTCAGCTGCAGTGTGGGAGTTCCCAAGTGAATGAGAGAACAGCCATCATAACTACATTGTCAGTTTGAGAAAAGACCAATAATTTTAGGTCACTTTGCACTCCTCACTATCTTGAGCCATAAAAGAACTCTTGTTGCGACCAAAGTAGTTTTTAATGCCTGAGAAGTTGTATGTTGTATGTCTCCTCAATGCTTCTGTACACCGTCACTTGCCCTTTCAAGGGTCAGGGCAAAATCAAGTGCTTGGTAGGAATATTTCCAGCAATCTATCAAGCTCATCTCTGAAGTAATTCTTCAGCCAGAGTGTTAGGCAGTGTTTTCACAAGTTGTTACGGCTGGCTTTGCTGTTGCTCTGAATGTGCCATTTTCTTCACATCTCTCAAGTGGAAAGTCACGAGAGATCTAACCAGCGATTTAGTGATCATCCATGGCGGAGAGAGGCTTCAATGGTTCATTAATGTAGGCTGATTCCCTCTCTTGCTGCCTTTGATTCTGGCTTTAATATAAGTTTCCTATCTATGTGACTGTCATGGGCATAACTCAAGCACAGAGCTGGCAGCTAAGAAACCAGAAAGTTATTTTTAATCACATATTGGCAGCCTCATTAGTTATACCAAAAATTATAATACTAAAACATGTAACCTCTCCATTTCACCCAAGTGACGGTTGAGTGCATTGTTTATAAGCAGTTGTCAGCAAGCAAAGATCTCTCCTGTTAGATATAGAATTAAAGGTGAATTTGTAGTTTTGATCCCATTTAGGCACTTAAAATAAAATGCTTGTTTAGAAATTTCCTTTAAAACTTTCATTCAATGCAATTCAACCATTATTGTCTGAGGTAGAGAGAATTGTACTACTTTTTGTGTTGAGCCTGAATGACTCAGGATGCTGGAAAACTTTGTGAGGAAACAAAACACAACAGCCAAATCAAGAGCACCTGGATCTATATAGCAGACACTGTAGTACTGAGAACTCTTTAGTAATCTTTCTAAAGAAGTGCTGACTGACTTATCGGGTAAACCAAGAAATGAAAATAGCAATTTAAAAAATAATGCTTTAAAAATCCTCTGATATCCCATCAACAGCAAAGCACTACTTGGAGGGGTTTGGTTTGGCTTGGCTCTGTTTTGACAGAGGAGGTTAAATGTTCTTTTTTTGGAATCACCTAAGCAAGGTAAAGAGGCAGGGAAGTTAGGGGGTGAGTTTAAGGCACTGTTAACTGCAATAAAAAGGAAGGGTGACATAGAGTTCAAAGGAAGTAACATTTACTTGGAAAGCGGACTATTGCAATGGGAGCACTAGTTGGCAACTCTGAATAATGTCCCTTTACACAAATGGAGAGAAGGATTTTAATAGAGGATTTCCACAGTAACTGTTTTCAGAAGCAATTCATTGGCCGAACAGAAACATTAAATTGTGACTCCACTCTGATTGGTTGATTAATTGAGAAACTCCCAGCTGAACAAAGTTTGTGGCCAGTGTGGACATGCAAGTCTATCCAAAAGTTCTGTGGCTTTGCTATGTGAGTGAAGCGCTCTTTCATGCAGTCTCCCAGCTCCACTTCAGTAAGTCATGGGCTAATTACTTCATTTTCTTTCATGACACTAGCCAATGTGAAGAGTCCTGGCCAAAGTCTGCACACACAAGCGTCTTCCCATTTGACTCAACATCATGAGATCTGATTGAGTTCCTTTGTCTTTTACAAGGGTTGATATCAAAACAAATGGGCAGTGAAGGAAATGACTTCATCTTATCACATTTCAACACTGATCAGATAAGAAGAGAAAGGAAGGATAACACAGCATGGTGTCCCAGATTGTATGGTAGAACAAAAGATAATGGTGGAAATATTTGTCAGCCAGGATATTATATTTAGCGTGTAATTAATAGACTTTCACAAAATGTAATGTCTTACTCTGGTCAATGTACTATATTTAGTGACATGAGTCAAAACTGAATGAAGAATTTATTAGTTTCTCCATTGCTGTGATAAAAGACACTGACCAATACCAATTTGGGGGGGGGGAGGGTTTATTTAGCTTACCTCTCCAGGGTGACAGTTTATCACTGGGGAACCCAAGGTAGGAGGAACTCAGGGCAGGAACCTGGAGATAGGAGCTGGAGCACAATCCACTGGCCTGCTCCCCTGACACATGCTCAACCTGCTTTCTTATACAACACAGAACCACCTCCCCAAGTGTGGCACCACCCACAGTGGGCTGGGCCTCCCTCATCACTCAGTAATCAAGAAGATGCCCCACAGACATGACCACAGGCCAGTCCAATGGAGGCAGTTCACCAATTGAGGCTCCCTCTACCCAGGTATGTCAAGGTGACAACTAAAGCTGTTCAGGACAGGGCTCATGAGAACTCTTCGGATCTCTTTGAAACTGTTCTCTAAATGTGAAATTATTGCAGAACATTAAGGGAAAAAGCAAGCACAGCAGTTCTCAATTCCTCTTTGGCTGTTGGGTCAGTGTAGGAGACATAGGAGATCTACAATCATGCTAGCACTCCATAGCACATTCTGTCAACACTAGCAGAAATTATAATTGCACCAACTTACACAACTGCAAAAGTAAAAGACAATGAGCTATGGTTTGGCCACATTCGCATAACCATTCATATCTAGGTCCACTTTCATCCCGAAACTCTGAATATAAAACAGTCTAACCCATTAGTCCATGTTTGTCTGGAAAAGATGAGTTTGATGCTCTAGACCACAGTGAATTAACAGATAGCCTATAGTGTGTACTAGTTACTTTTCAGTGCATGCATAAATTTATTTACAAATAACAGAAATAATACATACATTTGACCCTATCTACAACATGTAATATGATGTTTATAATGTTCAAATTTAATTAAGAGGAAAACAAGAATGTATTGTTTAATAAGGAAACTTTCTATGGAAGACTGAAAATTTCTGAATAATTCTTTCATTTCTACTTGATAATGTCTAGCTGTTCAATTTTCATGAGTCTCTTAATGGCTCTGTGTCTCAGTTCCTAGCTGAAAAGTAAAATTGATAATCGCATTTTGGTCCTGGGTGTTGTAAAACAGTTGGAATGAAGAAATCAAGGCTCTCCTGAGAGCAAGCATTTGGTAAGTTCAGTGGTCACTTGGAATCCCAGTGTCGCCCACACAAAGGCTACCTGCAAGAGGCAAAAGTACAAATACAAGCTCGGACTGAACTTCAGACCCTTCAGTACTGTGTGTGTTTTCTGAACATCACAAAATTGTTAAGTTGAACTGGCTGAATGAAATAAATCAGTTTATAAATACACATTAGATGAACAAATTAGAGCTCAAAAAATGTAGGACACATTTTGAACTCTAAATTCCTTCTATTTTTTCAGTGTTCATTTCAGTCTTGAAGTAGTCTGTAAAGCTGTTGAATTCAAATGACACAATGAATAACTTAGCTCTGTAAACTCAAGCTGAAAACTGGATCACCTGTCCAGTAACTAGGACCTGAACCAGGCTGCTTTCCCACAATAGAGAACTTGGAGTTTGTAGATATGATTCTCTGAATGAGAGGTTCTGCCAGTATTCCTCTTGAGACACCAAATAGGAAATGCTTGGCTTTCTGGATGGGTGGACAACCATGACTTTAGAGGTACCGTTTCTTGAATACAACCTTCACAGAGATCCTAGCTTCCAGTGACAGCAGCACATCAACAGACTGCCAGACACTATGTCACTCCCTAAAGTGCCACTTCTGTGGGATGTAAAAACAGTGCGGCCAGGAGCAGTTCAGAGCACCTGTGGGCAGCTCAGAAGTCACCCTGGGGAAAAAGTGGAGGCGCCAGTTCTCAGGGCATTCTCTTCCTGCCCATCTGGATTTTGTACCTGAAGCGCAAGGGCTCAAAGCACAGGGCACTATTCAGCTTAATCAATTCTGCCATCTAGTGGACACTTCCATCCTCGCTACCTGTGGTTTCAGGTTTTCGCTGATATAATTGAGGGGCAGGCACTGATTCTCAAAACCTGGGGCGCTGGTTGGTAGTGGGTGGGAAAGAGTAGAAGGGAAATTGTAACCCTCTCATGAGAAAAGTAATCACGGAGTGTAAACAAAAAAAAATTAAAAGGGAGAGGTTCCTGGGGCCTTACCTCCAGAAACCCAAGAAGGTGGGAGCCATGCTGGGTTGTGTGGTTTCAGATCAGCAGAGCGAGCAGCAGGCGCAGGACCACCTGTTAAGTGAAAATCCAAAAATCTTCAAAGACCTTCCAATGCCAAAAACCTGTGATGAAAACCTCCTGGGTTTCAAACATCTTTGAAGGCAGCCCCTTGTTAGCTCGCCCCCCTCCCTTTTCTGAGAGCTGAGAATGCCTCCCCTCTGGGCTCCAGGCTGATTTTTTTTTGAAGAAAAAGAAAGGTTATTTGTACTCCTGCAGACATACAGGGAAGACATATGATTACTTTCAGCTCAGAACTCTTGTTTCTAATGTAACTTCACTGTCTTATGTTTGCAAACTCTGAATTTAATGAATTACCATATACTTTAACCATATCATCTAGACAATGTATTATAGCAATAAGATGTCATCTTGTAATTCAGAATATCACACCCTTTATATTGCTGTCAGAGACAAGGTTTGGACATGTGAGATTGGGTGAGGAAAACAATAATTTCTATGATGCCAATGACCATTTTCGTGATCGCCAAAGCATTTCTAGAGTAGTGATCAGAAAGGAACTTATAAAAAAAAAAAACTTACAGTGGGTGTGATGGCACACACCTTTAAACCCAGCACTCAGGGACAGAGGCAAGTGGATATCTATGAGCTAGAGGCCAGGTTGGTCTACATAGTGAGTTCCAAACAGCTGTGGGTACAGGGAGACCCTGTCTCAAATAATATAAAATAAAATTTATTATAACCAAAGTTCTAGATAAATCTAGAATTCATTGGGGAGATTACATATTAACATTGCGTTTCATCTGAGAGCAGCCTGAGCAATTTTCCCAGGTCAGCATAGAGAATGGTAAAATTAGAGCCTTCACAATACACATCTTATTATAGAATAAGCTTTGTCAAACATCCAGCAAGCTAGAATTTATGAAGTAGAGCATTATTGCTGTCATTTTCATCCCCCCAATTTGCACATTGCTCATACTTGCTTCATGCAATTTTGATCATTCCATGATGGAGGCTGTTCTTGTTTTCAACCGATTTTCCTCACGACATAATTTCTTTGTAGCTTATGATTTTATTGTGATTGTATCAGTTATTTTTTAATTGGTTAAAAAAATAACGTTTTGAACCACACATACACTGAGAATGCTTAACAAGTTTACATATGCCTTATCTCAACATCCTTATTTATTTTTGATGAGAACATCTATAATCTCAGTTTTCAAGCATGCAATACTTTAGTATTAGCTACAGTTGCCAATTTTTATATTAGACCTTCTGAACTTACTTCTCCTGCCTATCTGAAATTTTGGTTCTTTCGACCAACTTCTCCCCAGTCTTATGCCATCCTCTTGGGAGCTGCCTTGGTTCATATTTTACTGTTTACAATTATCCCCTGGGAGGGTTCTTCTGCACGGTCTATGCCATAGGATTGAAGAGTCCCTATATTTCCCTTCACAGAATGCTCCAGAGATTTCATTGGTTTAGGCTTGGATATTCTATTTATTTCTCTGAGCGTGATGCACAGCACAGCAGCATAGAGTTGAACTTGAAGTCTTGATTACTCCTGGGAGGGTTATCGATCCATCTAGATGTAAGGTCCCTTAACTCTTCCCAGGGTTGTTCCTTAAAGAAAGAGTACACACTTGTCTACTTCAGGCTGTGTTGAAGCGCATGAGACTCGTTATCCTTTTCCTCTTGAAACTGTATTTGGTTGTCAATATCTCTAGGACCACAACCCAGTTTGTAGGCTTCTGCTCTGCCTGTTAACATCCTTGACTCTGCACTTAGGAATTTTCCTGGTTCTAGTTCATCTTTATGTTTTTTTAATATTTTTTTATTATTTTTATTTTATGTGGGAGTGTATTGTCTGCATGTAGGTAAGTGTAACCCATGTTGTGCAATGCCTGCAGAGAACAGAAGAGGCCGTTGGATCCCCTGGAACTGGAGTTACAGACAGTTGTTAGCTGCCATGTGGGTGCTGGGATTCAAACCCGGGTCTTCTACAGGAACAACCAGTGTTCTTAACCGCTGAGCCATCTCTCCCCTCATCTTTATGTTTTTACTAGAATAATATTATTACAATTTATACAGTTTCTTATGAATTTAAATAGAAAAGTATCTCGCTGTAAGTCAGGCTGCCATGTTACAATAGATAGAATATTTTCCCATCTGTACATTGTTTCACACGGTTCTCTTTATGCTTGGACCAAATTACTCTTCAAATTAGAGGGACAAAGTGTCCTGTCATTCAACTCCTTCAAAGCTTCCAGGGTTTGAATCTAAGTCTTGCACCATCTGTCCTCCTACGTAAAGATAGCCACACTGACACCATCTGTTTCTAACATGTTTTATGGTATGGCCATTGCTCTGTGATATGAGCCATTGTGACATGAAAGTACCAAAATGTACAAATTATAGGGTTTTTGTTTAATCTAACAAGCCATTTATCACACAGTTGTAGAACATGACAGTAAAATCTCTGGACTCAGTATTTTATATTTGGAACCCACCTTGGAAACTGTCTCAACTGTAGCCAACCACGACATAGGAGCGCTCAAGAAGCAAGCCGTAACCAAGGTCTCTGAGATCCGAACTGTCCCAACAAAAACTTGCTATAAGCCATCGAGTCTAATGTCAGACTCAGACTACCAATATCAGCGCAAAAGGATCAGGACAATTTCTTCATTAATGTTACCAATAAAAGAAAGTGTGAGTGCAGACAGTTGTCTACATAGCTTATGATTTTATTGTGACTGTGTCAGTTATTATTTAATTGGTTTAAAAAAACTCAACACAACATTTTGAACCATACAATACATTGAGAATGCTTAGCAAGTTTACATATGCCTTATCTCAACATCCTTATTTGTTTTTGGTGAGAATGTTTTTGCTTTAACTTTGCAGTGTATTCGTCTCCTCATGTGTCAGTCAAAGTAATTCTATAATTGCTTTCAGCATAACCAACAAAATTACGCTAATGTCCAGTAACAGCATATGCATTCTCATCTACATTTCTGTTTAATCACTATTTTACCCCTTAATAAAACCTCCAATTACAGAAACCACATTTTTCTCTTGTTTTCTTCACAGTTTTAACTTTGTGCCATTTGTATTTCTTTTTATTATCTCTTTTTTTGTTCCCACGTGAATTTTATGGGAGAATAAAATCCTATGAAGATAGTTTGACAAGTAACAGCAGTTATTTCTCAAGAGCACCTGCCTCAAGGAGACCTTTTCTCAGGGAAAAAGGTTTTGGCTCACAAGCATCTCCAGATACTGTTTTGCTTTTCCCCAAGTGACATATCTTTTATTCCTGAGAGCTTAAGGAGATATATTTAAAACTTCTTATTGCTAACTTTTTTTTTCCTCCATGGATACATGTAATAACTATACTGATTGTCCTAATATCTCAGAAACTCAGCTGTAATATGAGCAATGAAGTGTAAACAGATTGATTCTTAATTCTGAGTACCTGAAAGGAATTCATAAACAATAATTTTCCCCGGGGCCAATGCTAATGCCGGGCTAGAATGACAATCTAAAAGTCATTTGGTATTTAGATTAGGGCAGATATTAGTTCCCCCCAACACACATCACCTCCCGGCAGGCATTTTGAATTTATACTCATTCAAGAGGTGATATTTAGAATGTGGTGTTTCAAAACCTGGCACAAGCATAAGAAAACTAATATGTGAAGAGGCACATTGATATTAAGTGCTACAGGAGGTCTGGCTCTCTAAGCTTTGCTTTTAGAAAGTAGAACATGCCAGATGTTTCAGAGAAAAAGCATAAAATCCCCATTATGTGCCTAATTGTACAGTATTGCATCACAGGGGTGGAGATTTTTTTCCTGACCGCAGCTGGTGATAACAATATGGCCTGGAGCATCAAAGAGTCAGTCCCTCAACACAGGGCAGCCCCTTGGTGAGGGTCTTCTGGAAAGGTGGAAGAAGTTTAGTTTCAAAACCTATCACATACAGGCTAGGCCAGGGAGATGGCTTAGCAGACAAAGGGACTTGCTGCCAAGTCTCACAATCTGAGTTGGATTCCTGGGACCCACATGATGGAAGAAGAGAACCAACTCCTGCAAGTTGTCTCCTGACCTGTATGCAAACACACACACACACACACACACACACACACACACACACACAAATACATAAATAAATCAAATGTGATTTAAAAAATCACCACCACAAATGATAGCACTCTTAATATAAGAAGATCTTTGGGTGTGTACTAACATAAGGAACGAGGCTAGTCCACGGATGAAGGCAGTTCATTAGATAAGGGAGAACGTGCACGTGAAGCCTGTTCACTGCTGGTCTGGACAAGCCAGGCTCATGAGGGGATATGGCTGGGTGCCAAAATGTCTTCGGCATTGGTAAGAGCTCATTCTGTTAAAACGTGTCATGGATTTGGTCCCCATGGGCTACTTTCCTCTCACTGTGTCAGAAGCTGGTCACAGAAAGGAAGGCATGGAAGAAGGAAAAGTTTTAAACTGGAAAGCTATGCTGTGTCCATCAAAACTGAAGTCTACCATTGGTCAACTAAAAAATAAACACAGTGATTTTAGTTTGGGTAGTCTCTACATTTTTACATAGAGATGCAGTCTTTCCATACAGTATACAGAAGAATAATCAAGCACACTGCCTACTGTACCTTATGAAAATAATTTCTGATGTAAAATTTTGGTGATTTTCTCATTTTTCCTTCCTATTAACACATTTCATACAGTCTATCTGTAAAACAAACATTTAGAACAAATTAGATCCCATTTAATAAATACAAATGTTGTATAACATTTACTTCTAAAATTGAAATGAATGATTAAAATAGATTTATTAAACAAGTATTTTCTTTAAAGTGGTATTTTTACATACAAAATCATTATTCTAAAAATATACCATGGAAATATCCAGCTCTCAGAAACTCAAAATTATCAATTTTCGGGGTCAGGTTCTTTTTTGAGACAGGGTCTCCCTGTAGCCCCAGCTGTCCTGAAACTCACTATGTAGATCAGTTTGACCTTGAACTCACAGAGAACTCACCTGCCTCTGCCTCCCAAGTACTGGGATTAAAGGCATGTGCCACCACGCCTGGTCCAAAATCATCAGTTTTATCTAATGACCAAGAAATGTTTTTAAAAATATTTTTTTGACAATTCCATATATAAGTGCTGTATTT
>NW_008352267.1:14711200-14718016 GCF_000622305.1 Nannospalax galili
AGTCTATCTGTAAAACAAACATTTAGAACAAATTAGATCCCATTTAATAAATACAAATGTTGTATAACATTTACTTCTAAAATTGAAATGAATGATTAAAATAGATTTATTAAACAAGTGTTTTCTTTAAAGTGGTATTTTTACATACAAAATCATTATTCTAAAAATATACCATGGAAATATCCAGCTCTCAGAAACTCAAAATTATCAATTTTCGGGGTCAGGTTCTTTTTTGAGACAGGGTCTCCCTGTAGCCCCAGCTGTCCTGAAACTCACTATGTAGATCAGTTTGACCTTGAACTCACAGAGAACTCACCTGCCTCTGCCTCCCAAGTACTGGGATTAAAGGCATGTGCCACCACGCCTGGTCCAAAATCATCAGTTTTATCTAATGACAAAGAAATGTTTTTAAAAATATTTTTTTGAGAATTCCATATATAAGTGCTGTATTTACTCATGCATGAAATTCTAATTTTTTAATTTTAAATTTAGAGAAAACATCATGAAGTAATCAATTGCCTTCCTTTTAATTTTTTTTTCAGTAAAATAATTTTGATCAAAAATATTTTCTCAAGCACTGCGCTGTCACCTGTGCCACCAAGGGCCCTGCATGCTGCAGAAGTCCTGGTGTCCCTGGGACAACTGTCAAGGGAGCGTCCACGTTTTTGTAGCTCCTTCTCAGCCTTTCTCCTCTCTTCCTCCCTGAAGTTTGTCTCTACCTTTATACAATTTCTAATTTTTATTTCATTTTCTTAAATTTAAAAGCTTTTGATCAGCACAGTATTTACTGCCTATATGGCAAATAAACTTCTTTGGCAATTTGTAACAGAATCTTTTTATAAATGGAAGCTACAGTTTTGTGTAATACTGCCATCTAATGGTGTCCATGAAGTTCTACCTCATCCATGGTTACAAAGATCCCAATTTACAGAACAAGTTGTTAAGTAAGGCACAGCTCACAGATTTTAAGACTTTTATAATAATGTTTATACTGGGCACAGGATGGAAACATTTGGAAACAGTCTTAGTGTTTTAAATTGTTTGAATATTTAAATAGTGGATTCTGTGTAGCTGATTTAAACATCAAACCCAAGCCATCTTGTGGCTTCTAGTGTGATAATTTATCTGTGAGTTTTAACTAAAGACTTTCAATAATTGCCAATCTTTCTGTTGTTTTTATCATTAAAAAGTGGCAAGAAAATACATTTTTTTCATTTGTACACATTTCCTGGGGCTCACATTAGAGTGGTAGATATTTGTTTTTAAAGAGCAAGGTTATATGTATTTCATTGCTTCAATTATACTTGCATTAAACCGTAGTCTATGGAGGGTAATAGAAAAGCATTCTGACTAGCTCCAGTTTTAGTCTCTAACTGCTTCTAGGACTTAATAATGCTTTGGCTAAGATCTTTACCTTTCTGAACCTTAGTAACCTTATTCTTGATTGAAAAGCTAAGGTGTTAAATACTTTTTGATTGTTGTGGCAAAGTGCCTGAGATAAACAGCTTCAAAGGAGGAAGGATTTATTTTGATTCCTGGCTTTTGATTTTCCCTGTGACTTTAGACCTATGCTGAGGTAGAGCATATGTCAGGGAGCACAAGAGAGAGAAAGGGGTTGGTATTCCCCAATTCCCTTCAAGGGCACATTCCTGAATTCCAAATTCCCTTCCATCCTCTAAAATGTTCTGCCAGGTTCCAACAGTACCACCAACTAGAGACATGAGTCTTTGAGAGATACAAAGACTGAAACCCTAACAGGTAGACTAGTTATGTTTTTAAGTTTCTATATAACTTCAAAAGCATGCCTATCAACAAGATTCACGTACAATGATTGTTTAATTTGATGTCATGAGTCCCGTTTGTCAAACCGTTTGAAACAGCTGTAGATAGAAAACAGTGACTACTTACTAGGTGAATCATTTCTACCTAGTTAGTAAGAACACTGTTATCCTCATCTTGTTAATTTAGTCCATTATACTTTCTGAAAACTAGGTAACTAAAAACTTTAACCAAGAAGTAAGAGAATGAAAATAAGCCTGGCATAATCTAGACAACATTTAAGATTATGCATTTCATATATACCTATCTATGCTATGTCTATGTCTTTGGAGAAACAAGGGAACATCACAATTGTTCTGTTTTTGTTCTAGGAGACCTTGACTATGAGATATCATCAGTGGAAAATAATGAGAAGAAAATAATAGTATATGGTCAGAAATAAGAATACAGAGACAGAACCAAATCAGGATTGCAGCGGCTCCTTCTGTCCGAGGCAGGTAGGCAGTTCCCTCTTTCACAACAAGGAGCTCAACTTAGAACAATATTGGCAAAGTTTTCATTTATTTTCCTCAAGTCCCTAGCTGAGAGGCTTCTCTTTAAAAAGTGAACCTAAAATTTCTGACTCCATCTTGTATGGTCATGATTTCAAGAGTTTTATCCATATAAAATTGCCTCAAGAACATTTCACATTGTCACTTAATGTAGTCAGGAAGAAGGTAAAATGGAGATATACAGGTGTATAGCTTTGAAATGTTTCACCCAAAGAGAATGCAGTACTCTTTATTAAAGAAATAGGGATAGCAAACATGGTAAATGTTACATAGCAGAAAATGGCCAGGACAGTTAGATCAGAACTATGTTAAAATCTTCACAGACTTTCCCCCTATCTCTTTTTCTGACCCTTGCTCTGTACTTTCTTTCCTATTCATCTTTTCCTTCTCTTCCCTTTCTTTACCATTTGTTAATTTGCAGTTACATTAAGGAAAAATAAGGACATGTTCTTAAGGAAAATATAAAGTGAGAAAGGTCCCTTCATTTACTGTTGTCTGCCAGGTGACTAAGGCTCAGCTGGGAAGAAATCAATCAAGCTACAGTTCTATGTACATCATAAACGCTTAGGTATTTATAGTGAAATAGAAATGTTTACTGCCTGTCTGGATGCATTTCCCAGAAACAGAGAAACCAGCATCTAACTCAGAGTACTCAGAGTACTGCAATATGTTTTGCAGGCACACAAGTAATAAAATACTTGAGTAATTTCTGAAGAGAAAAAAGAGCCAGAGGAAAGAAGCAGGGGCTAGAAATCATTAAGAAGATTTGGGTTATAAACCAAAGCCTGGTCCACACACCAGAGAAAGAAAGATTCCCAGAAAGAAAAGATTAAAATATCTCAGAATTTGGCAGTCATTATAACCACAATTTTGCCTGCATTGGGTGTCTGTGTGCCCTATTGTGCTTTTCTGACCTAGATTAGTCTGGTTACTCAGAACACAGCAGTGTAGCTTTGCAGTAACGTTGCCCCATGGCTTAATTTCCCAATTAAACTTAAACAAATTTCTCAAATGCTCATAAAACCCTTGGTGGCAAGATCAGTGCACCTGAATATTTAATTATTTGAATGTCAGTCTGAGACATAGATAATTGGCAGCTAATAGAAAATGCCAAAGACCTGAAAACAAAAGAGTCTTCAATGGCTAATCAGGGAATAAGTGAGTAAATTTATTAAAATATAGATAAGGTTTTTCTCTTAAAGAAATAGAAAGATACTGGAAAAACAGAATATATTTAAAATGAAAAAAAGGAGAAAATATCACTGAGTTGCAATTATATTCTAGATTCTGAACTTCGGCTGCACTTAAATGATAGAATTAATATTGACTGCAGAATAAGAGGTCACCTAATAGAAAAGACCAGGGTTAGTCTGTTTGACTGAAAATACTCTTGTCTTCTTGGTTATGATATTTCAACATAGGTAAATACAGAGCCAAGTCAAATGTGTATGCATCTCAGACAACATTTTATGAAACAGGAATTAATCTAGTGATCCTCATACATCAGCTTAATTACATACAGGGTGAAGTG
This sequence comes from Nannospalax galili, assembly GCF_000622305.1. Classification (NCBI taxonomy): domain Eukaryota; kingdom Metazoa; phylum Chordata; class Mammalia; order Rodentia; family Spalacidae; genus Nannospalax; species Nannospalax galili. The sequence continues at coordinate 14,715,062 of NW_008352267.1, forward strand.
GCTGGAGCTTTGGCTAAAGTTGATAAACCCTGGGTGGTGATGAAAGACTCAAGGAGCTCAGGAGAGGACCCAGTGGGAAGTCCAGGGAATTAGTCTTGGTCTCAGTCTTACTTTACATCTTAATTACTGATTTCAAAGTAAGGCTAAACTGCACATTAACTAATTTGCAGATGGTCCTAAATTGGCAAACACTGGGAATTGCAGATTAAAAATCCAAAGGGATTTTCAGAGGTGAGAAATGGGGATCAGTGAAATCCAGTCCTTTAATAACATCCAAGATGATGATGGAGATATATAGAAAAATAGGAAAACAGAAACCTTGGCTCAGTTCTTTTGAGAAGGCATCGTGAAGAAACGTGAAAGAGGGTATTCTTTAAGACACTGAATCTTGAAAACTAGTGCAAAGAGGCAAGTTTAAAATAGAACAAACCCTGAAAAAGAGGCAGTTGAAAGAGTGTGAATACAGGTTCCAAGACACTATGAAGATACCTGTATTAATCCAAATCAGGCCAGTCCACCTCTTCACATGAAGCCAAGAAATGTGATCAGTACCCTCCAACCAACATGTGATCACTTTGTGTCCTTCAATTCTGCAAGTGCTAACTGCTACTTACCTCGCACATTCATATTCCTATCGAATCATAAAGACACCCTAGTTAGAGATTCTAAACTAGGTGATGTCTTGAGAACTTAAAAAAAAAATGACTGACCTCTCTGCTGCCCATCTTCTATGAAAGGGCCAAAAGGCACCCTTCCCTAAAGGTGATGCCAGGGATTAATGATTATCAATGCACAACATTCCAAAAAAAGTTTTTTTTTTTAAACTGGAGATGGTGAAACTGAACCTTTAAATGAAACGACGAGTAAAGTTAGCATAGAATGTAGTATCAGGGAGTGAGAAATTTCTCTGAATTCAGAATTAGCAAATGGACAAGGTTGGGAAAAAGAAATGAAGTTTTAACCAAGAGTTAATAAAGGATGTTTTGTGGACCATTGCCTTAGTCTGTGTGCCCATCTCTAGCACAGCCTCCCACAGTTGGCTTTCCTCTGGGGAAGCTATTTCATTATTTCTGTGACCATTAAAAACCCTCTAAATCTTGAAATTTGATGAGTGGGTTCTTCCTCTAAAGCCTCTTAGCCCTAAAGCCACAAGAGTAGTTAGTTCAGGTGGAAGAAAAAAAGGTAGCTGCCATTGTTTTCTCCTACATCAAGGAAGGTGGAATTGTATCACTGGTAGCATTATTACTCTCAGAGATGAGCCTGTCTCACCCGCACAGTAAGCTGCCAACTGTAATTTCAGGAAAAGTCAAGTGTTAGTTGAAAAATCTAGAGGCAAAACACACTCACATTATGCCCCCTTTTTCTATGAGAGTCCTACATGGATAACCATGTATAACCAGGAATAAGAGTAAAGCAGTGACAGGAAAGAAGAGAAAACCAGAACACAGACCCCACAAACACTGTAGCACTTTCAGGGGGATCAGAATGTACTAGGTGCATAGGAAGGATGGAGAGAAAATGAAATATAATAAATATGCCCAGCACAAGTTAAAAAGAAAGGCAGGGGCTGGAGAGATGGCTCAGTGGTTAAGAGTACAGACTGTTCTTGCAGAGGACCTGGGTTCGATTCCCAGCACCCACATGGAGGCTATGAGCCGTCCTTACCTCCAGTTCCAGGGGAATCCAAACCCCTCTTCTGACCTCTGTGGCATTGTATGGCATGGGTGCACTCACATACATGCAGTCAATACACATAAAATAAAAATAATAAAATATTTTTTTAAAAAAGAAAGGCAGTTAGAAGTCTCAAAGAAAACAAACAGAATCCTGGTCATGAAATTCATTGTCTAGATAAAAATCAAATTAAATGCATCATGAATTTAATACTTGATGAAATACTTTTTTTAATTTTATTTATTATTATTATTATTATTAATATTAATGTGTATGAGTGTATTGCCTGCATGTGTGTAAATGAACCTGTGTCTTGCAATGTCTGTGGAGGTCAGAAGAAGGTATTGGATTCCCCTGGAACTGGAGTTACAGACAGTTGTTAGCTGCCATGTAGGTGCTGGGAATCAAATCCAGGTTCTCTGCAAGAACAGCCAGTGCTTTTTTAAAAATTATTTATTTAATAGCCACGTAATTAGAAGAAGCATTTCATTACAACAGCATTGACATATTCAATAACAGTTTCCAGAGCTAAGATGCATCTCTTTCAAAATTGGCTGTAAATTTTTAGGCTTACAGTTGAATTATTATAGTTATATAATATTGTACTCAGTATAAACCCTATAAGATATAATATTAAGTGAGGTTTTAACCTTTATAAAAGATCTCCATTTCATTATTAAAATACACAGTTTCATACAGAAAAGTTCATTTTTAATGCAATTGACACTAAGATGTTTGTTTGTTTTACCTGCAATGCACATGCATTTCTAATCACTATATATCTGATTATTACTAGTCACAGTCGGTTACTTTCTGAACTCCTTGGCATCTGAGCATGGATATAAAGTCATTACATATATTTCAATAGTAAAGTTTTTCACATCTATTAATTATTAAGGAACAAATTTTATGCTTTGAAGAATTTTTTTAAATTTTTTAAAACTTAATAACCACATGATTAGAAGAAGCATTTCAGCTTTAACATATTCAGTAACACACTCCAGAGCAAGAATACATCTCTTTCAAAAGTGGCTGTAAATTCTTAGGTTCACAGATGAATTAATACAGTTATCCAATATTGAACTCAGCATAAGCCCTGTAAGACTGGGAAAATGAACAGCAAATCTCTATCTTATCTAAAGGAATATTGACAAATGATTGCTGCTAGATGAGGAACAGCTGACCTTCCTAAAACAAAGACTTCTAGATAGGCTAACTAGATCCACCAGAAGGGCAAATAGTGGGGATTGGCTGGGGTGCTGACAACACAGTGGACAGTAA
>NW_008352267.1:14718718-14719147 GCF_000622305.1 Nannospalax galili
AGTTGTCAATATTCCTTTAGATAAGATTGGGGTCTGCTGTTCATTTTCCCAGTTCTATGCTGGGTTACTATCTGGGAGTCCCTTGAGCTACCCTGCCCAACAAATCAAAAGAGGGTATCTCCTATCGTGCATTGTTGCTTGTTATGTAGCCTTTAGCTATACATATGGACGCTTAAAAATTATATTGGCCCCTTTAATCTTTAGTTATACTTTCCTTTTGGGTGTTTAAGGCCATACAGTTGACCCAGATAAACCAATTTATTTTCACTCTTAAGGTCATTTGAGGATCTGTTCCTCAGGGGTCACATAGCCTTGGGAGGAGCCCCTGGCTCCTCTTGTTTACCAGTTCTGCCTATGTGAAGATAAGTCAAAGGTCCTACTCAACCATGGCTGGCTTCGCTTGGAAGCATGGAGGAAATGATTCTTCTG
>NW_008352267.1:14719253-14750699 GCF_000622305.1 Nannospalax galili
AGGACATTTTGAGAGATGCTCATAGTCCCCTGGAAATAGTCGACCTAGGAGGGCTAGGAGCAAAAAGAGTCCTTTATGTCCCTCTGACCAAATTAGTATAGGCCTCAAAGTATGTCTGTTAAACATCCAAGAATATTAGTTCCACCAGTCTGGTACTTTTAACTACTGTGTGTCATGTAGATAAATAAATCTTGGTAAAAGACCAGTTGTTCTCAGATAAACCTTACCTAGACATATATTTCTTGATCTGCTATGTATAATTTGTGAGTAGGTTGTTGGACTAATATGGTTCCCTCTGGTTTTTAAAACTAACTAGGCATTATTTATCTCTTACATTGTCTAACCCCTCCATCATGGTTAACCCAATTAAGTTGCCCCCATTTTCCTCCTTTCTCCCTTACTAACACCCTTCTCTTATGGTCCTACCTCTCTTGAGCTCCTTCTTTCCCTTTATCCCCTAGGTTCCTTGTATACTCTTCCCTCCCCCCTCCCTTAAACTAACCCAATTTTTATCCATATCTCCCTTATTAACGCCTGTTTCCTACTGTTCTCTTTTAGGTTCTTTTCCTTTACCTCCCTGGTTCCTTTCCATTACCCTGGTTCCTGTAGTTATGTCTGGATACATACTCACTTATCAGGGTTTGGTTCTAGGATCCACATATGAGGGAGAACATATGTTGATTTTTTTTCTGAGTCTGTGTTACTTCACTTAGTATAACATTTTCTAATTAATTCCATTTGCCTCCAAATTCCATGATTTCATTTTTCTTGTATTCCTGAGTAGAACTCCATTGCTTAAATGTACCACATTTTCATTATCTATTCATCAGCTGAAGGACATTTGGGTTGTTTCCATTTCTGGGCTATTTTGAAAAGAGCAGCAACAAACGGAACACTACAACTATCTCTTCAGTAGGATGAGTATCTGTGTTCATGCCAAACAGCAGTATGACCAGATTGTATACTAGATCTATTTTTAGTTTTTAAGGCGTACTCCACACTGATTTCCACAGTGGTTACCTCACTTTGCAATCCCACCAGAAGTGAATGGGTACTCTCTCTCTCTCTCTACTGCTTTCCATAGGGGTTGAACAAGTTTGCAGCCCCACCAGCAGTGGATGAGTGTTCCCCTTTCCCCACATCCTCTCCAACATTTGGTATCATTTAGAACAGCCAGTACTTTTAACAGCTGAACCATCTCTCCAGCCTCATACTTGATGAAGTATTTTAAAAAGTATATCACGTTGAGTTTAACTTTAGCAGCATTTTCTTAGAGTGACCAAGAGGTGAAAGCAAAGAGGACTGGCAAGAGGAAGCTGCCTTGGATGGGCAACTTAGTCTAGCAAATTCAATAATACAGGTACATGGAGACCAGTGTAAACATGCTGATTTCCAAATATTATCACCTCTGCCTTGTCAAAACATGAACAACTTGGTTAGCATTGCTGGTGAGACTATGAATGTCACTTTCCCAACCACTGAAAACCCTTTATACATGGCTACTTGGCAAATGGGATCTGAACTTTCTTCCTCTAAAGTCAAACTTCTCAGCACTTGTACACCTGATAAAGTGTAATTTGCAGTTACAAGCAGAAGAAATTTTGTGGCAAGAGATGGCAGAGTACTCATTTCCCCTTTTATATGAAGAGGGCCAAGCAATATCACCAGAATTTTATGGGAAGATGAGCAGAAGATATTATTAAAAGTTACAAAATAATAAAAAAGAACTAAAGCAACTATAAAAATACTGAAATGGATAAAATGAAATGCACTAAGATGTATATCAATATTTTGAATTATGAAAGCAAGAGAGATTTTAGAGATTTTATTAGTCAAAACATGGAGATATAAGCACCTAGAGTTATTGTCACCCCAAACTATCACAGCTCAGCATGACATGCAGGTGTGCAGGCATGCAGAACTCCACTGTGGATCCTCTGCCTGACCCACAGCAGCAGAGGACACAGCTGGAGGCTGCAGGCTGGTTGCTCTGCGAGTGGGACCATACCTCACAGTGGCATCACAGTTGCAAGGACATGTTGTCTGTGAAGTGTGCTAGACAGATGATATGTTTAATGATTCTCCCTTTTCTGCCACAGGAACCAATAGGATCTGCACAGAGAATGGCAGCAAGCAGATACAGTCCAAATGAAAGTGCAAAGTTCAAGTCATTTCTAGGGACGGATTTCAGTAATGTAGATTTTTGAAGCTCTGCTGTTGAATCAAATGCATTAGCCTACGATCCATAGTTGGTTTGATTTCAGGAAAGCAGTATCTCCAGAAGATTCTATTTCTCTTCCTGTTTTTAATTTATGGTTAGAAGTTTTTCAAGGACCAAAACTGGAAAAAAAAAAAAAAAAAGAAACTTGTTTTTACAATAGCAAGCTGATGTTATATTTAGCAGTCCTCTGGAGTGCATAGGAAAGCTGTACTTCTTATTTGCCACCAGCAAGGGGAGTTGTAAGAACTTGTAAGCTTCCCCCACCAAAGTACTGAAAAGAGAATTGATTGAAATGGAACAGAAAAGGTTACACATTAAATTAATCACTTACCCCAAATCAGCAAGTTTTACTAAGTAGGGACAGGGACTTTCTTGGAGAGTTTTAGAATACCACATCTATTAGAGTATGAAAGAGCATCTTTATCAATTTTTTTTCTTGTGAAAAGATGCCCTTAAGTTATTTTATGCCTTGTTTTATTTTTCCAAAATAAAAATTATGACTGTAGCCAGCCAGACTCCTCTACACTCGTGTCCTCTACATTTCTGCTACGAGAACACAGAAACATGTCACCTTTCCCTTAACCTGTAAATACCGATTCCAGTAGAGAGCCTGAACCCTTCCTTTATCTTCCTATTCTTCACACTTACTTACACTTCCGGGTCTGTCTCTTCTCCAGTCCTGGAAGTGCCCACAGCTCTCCTGTGGTAACTCAGCAGTGTTCAGTCCCTGGGTTGAGCAGGAGCACATTATCCCATAAGCCAAACATCCTCACTCCTCCCTCAGCAGTTGAATGGAAGACTTTGGTTTGTTTGGATTTCAGGACTCTCTGCCTTATAAGAAAGTGATCTGAGTTATATATAAATTTTATTCTGTCCTGCTAGTTAAGTTTATGTGTACAATACAAAGGAAAGAAAGAGCTAGAACAAAGAAGCAGCAATAAAAATTTGCATATATCCTAAGAATGACTTCATTTTTTAAATTTGTCTTCTTTTAAAAAATTTGTCATTTTGGTGCAATTAACCCAGATCAAATAACAACATCATCTTTTTATTTTACTCTAATTCTCACATTATCTAGCACTTAGACTCTTGGCATTTTAACCTAAGTACTAAGTCTGCCATTTCCCTTTGACTGCCTGGTTATGGGTTCTATACCTAATCTAGAATGCAGTAAGTGATGAACATTTTGCCTACACTAGATTTTCACGTATACATACCAAAATACATTTACTGATAGAATTACAAAGAAGAATACTAAGAATTTTCAAAAGCATGCTAAAAAGTTATGCTCACCAAATAGTTATGTTTCTCATATATAATTTGGATGAAAATATTACCAAGATAATTTGTTAGTAGTATTTTTTCTGTAAATGATATTCTTTTCATTAAAATTTCTTAAAACTCCCCTCTTTTCTAAAAAATGGGTTGCTTAAAATACTTTCAACCAAAAATGAAATCTAATGATAGATCTATGGAGATTATGTTAGAAGACTGGGCCAGAGTCTTGAAGGTTTAAATGGTCCTCCTCAGATGTAAACAGTGTCTTCAGTGTGGGAACATCTGATTATATAGTTGCACATTCGGTCTGGCTTGGCAGTCTTCTACCATAAAATGTTGCCTGAACACTGTAATTATCTATTCTGCTTTGTAACAACCTCCCCCTATGCATGTATACACACACCTTTATTCAACACTTCATGCATCTTTTTTTTCTTTTTAAAAACATTTTAATTGAAGTTTTGCAATTTTCATACAATATAATTTGATGGTGTTTAGACCCCCTCCTCATCCACACCTCCCCTTACTGCTCCACACCCAATTTAGTATAATATATTATATAAATAATATGGCCTGTAGAATTTGATTTATGACCACAAATATCTTTCAAAGTGGATCCAGTTACTGAAGACTGATTAACCTACCAAGAATCATATCCCTGTAAGAAACTGACTGTCCCCTCCCAGTAGCCATCAGTTGCCAAAAGTTTTTAGGTTGGTTGGGATTTCTTACCAATGTCCCCATATCTTTGCTGAGATTTTATCTGGCCTGTGTTTCCCTGGAGTCATTCACCCACTCTGGCTCTTACAATCTTTCCACTCCCTCTTTCGTAATGATCCCTGAGTCTAGGGGAGCATCAGTTTGAAATAGCTGTCCTATTCAGGGAGAAACACTCTGCAACTTCTTGTTCTCTGCACACTGGCCAATTGTAGGCTTCTGTGTTAATCATTATCTACATAAGGAAACTTCTTTGGTGAAAGTTGAGAGATTTATCTTAAGTATAGTGGTTGCACTGAACATGTGTCATTTAGAGCTGAGCATCTCACAGACACTTATTCATTGCATCTGAACTGTGGTGAAACCAGTTGTGTAATATCTCCATCTGTTGCAAAAAAAAAAAAAAAAAAAAAAAAAAACTTCTTTGATGAATAATGAGTGGTACCTGTCTGTAAATATGAGGATACATATTTAGAATACAGTAAGAAATTATGTTAGTCTATGGATATGGCAAAAACTGGTTTTTCTCTAGGATCTATGACCTCTCCAGCCATGTGTATTTGGCATGTTTATAGTACTACACATGAATTCCCTCCCACTGAGTGGGTCTTAATTCCAATTAGACAGCTGTTGATTACCCCAAAGATAAAAGTACTATTGTTGAGCCATAGCAATAGTTTGTTAGGCTAGTTATTGTTTATTAGGTTTTACAGATGGGTAGGACCATTGACTGGTTTTCTCCCTTGGCAGTTTGTATAGTATCTTCTGATACCATGAGAGCTGGTTTTCAGGGAGGAGGCTTCCACGTTGATCCAGCTCTATTGCTCTAAATCCTGAGCCCGAAGTACAGTCTGTTTTCACTAATAGGATCTTATCTTCAAGTTCTAGGAGGCAATCAAATGCTGTGGCAATGGTCAGTGTAATTGGTCAGTGTGACTATCATCAAGAAAACAAGACAACAAACCCTGGTAAAGATGTGAGCAAAGAGGAACCTTTATTCACTGCTGCTGGGAATGTAAAACTGGTGCGCCACCATGAAAATCATTATGAAGGTTTTTTGAAAAATCTGAAAGCAGAACTATCATATAATCCAGCTATAACATCCCTTGATATATATCTAGGGAATTCAAGTCAGTATACGGCAGAGGTACCTACATCTCCATGTTCATTGCTGCACTATTCACAATAGCTGAGCTATGGATCCTGCCTAGGTGCCAGCCAACTTATAAGTGAATAAAAATGTGGTACATATAAACAGTGGACTTTATTTACCTGTAAAGAAGAATAAAATTACGTCATTTTCAGAAAAGTTGATGAAACTGGAGGTCATTGCATTAAGCAAAGTAGACTAGATTTAGAAAGACAAATATTGTATGTTTTCTCTCCTGTAGAATATATATCATATTACATATCTTTATATATCCATATGCTAGAAAGTGAAAAGGAGACACTGAGGGGGAACAAGAGGAAATGCAGGGAAATGAAGACAATATTCTATTATTTTCTCTCACATGTGGAACATAGATTTAAAAGGTTGTATGTGGTATGAAAGCAGAAAAAGGACTAATTGGGAAGAAGAAGGGGACCAGCAAGGACAGGGGAAGAGATGAGGGTATCGAGGGGTGAATATGAACAAGGTCCAATGATGCACATGTTGGAAATGCTGTAGTGAACTTTATCATTGAGTACATGAACCAAAAATGTTAACAAAAATGCAAAAAATACCTTTAATTAGAACCACCCCATCAATAATATAGATACATTTCTGGTGTTCTGGTTTTGTTCTATTGATCCTGGTTGCCTCATGACATGCTTTCTCAATACAAATTGTGTCTGTCATTTTCTGAAATGGCAAACAGTTCAGTGCTCCCCATCTGACTGTCCGATATCCCTCAGAAAATAGCACCTGTCATCTTTTTGCCATTTTCCTCAGGTAAACATTGCCTTTTTATTGATTGACTTTTATTTTATATGCATGAGTGTTTTGCCTGCATGGATGTAAGTGCACCCTTACATGTAATACCTGCGAAGCCAGAAGAGGGTAACAGATCTCCTAGAACTGGAGTTATAGTTGTTAGCTGCCATGTGGGTGCTAGGAACCAAACAGGGTTCCTCTGCAAAAGCAGCCAATGCTTTCAACCCGTGTGCCACCATCTCTCCAGGGCCAGCATTGTCTTCTTTAACTTTGAATATTCAACCTCCTCCTCTAAGCCCCTTTATTAGTTTTTTAAATAAGGAACTGAGGGCTGAAATAAGGTCTTCCATGAGCTGTGGAAAACAAGGTGAGTATCTTTTCTTTCTGGATCCAAGTCAGTGAGCCCTGATATCCTAAGATCTCAGGCAGAACTGCAGCCACCATGTCCTTGATAGAAACCTTGTCAGCTCGAGATGAAGCTGAACTCCTTCCTCTGCCCATTCTCTGTCATTCAACCAAAGCAGCATCACTGCTCGGCCAGCTTCTAGCCAGGGAACATATGCCAGGTTCCCCCTCTTTTAGGCTCCGCCCTCTATGCTTATAATTTGGAAAGGACCTGTTTATCACATGGCAGGAAACTCCTTTTTCCTCCTTCCCAGGATGTCCGGTCAAACCTTTCTTTTCTAACACTGAATTGCCCTCAATGCCCGTGTCCCAGGTAGCCTTCCTCTTTTCGTGTTGCTTGTCATTCCTCTGAGAAGAAGAGCGTGGCAGTGTCTGTTGTTGGCTGTGTTGTCTACTGTAGCCCGCAGTGTCATCCCTGAGCCAGGAGGGAGAAAAACACCTGCTTTCTCTCTTCACAGTGCAGCCCTGAACACTCCTTTGTTCTCACCTGTAGATTCCTGTCCCAATTAGGTAACAACAGAAAAATCACTTTCAATACCCCATTAACAGACAGCAGAGATTTTAATTTTTCAGTTCCTTGAGATGTGTGATCTAAATAAACTACATCAGAAAGCAGTCAGCGAGGTCCCTAGCATCCCTCAGACTCTCACAGCCCTGCCCCTAGTCCTGCCTAAGCCCAAAGTCCACATGCTTCCCTGTTTTGCTGCTTCCTCTGGCCAGTTATTCAATGTCTGTTGACCTCCTTTCCCATAGCCACAAAATCACGAGAAGGAACTTGTATTTCCTTTGGTACCTTAAATATAAAATAGTTGCTTTACCTGGATACATTTAATTAGATATTTAAATATTGAATAAATATCTTTGAGTTCCTTCAATTCATTTAATATTTAAAAAAATACCCAGTGATGGCAGATACTATGGTCTTGGCAGTGTTCTGAACATGGGTGTTATAAGACCAGAAAAACAAAGTCCATATTTTCCATTTTTAATTATATGCATGTGTGTGCATGTCAGTTGAAAGATTTTCAAAAATATGTCATTATATTATTGATGTATATAAAATGTCATCTGTAAAATATACACTTACAATACATAAATAAGAATATATCATATCATGTTATATATCTTAATTACAATAAATATTAGTATATTTCTTGAAAATATAGGGATGATAGAGAGTAGGAAAGGAATAATTTTGTATTTTGAGTAGTCAGTTAAAAACTTTATGACTTAGTGTTGTTTGTAGACAGACATAAATAAAATGTGATCAATAAGGTCATTGCAGGCAGATGGAACAGCTGGTACAGACCTTGCTCAGCATGTTCCAGAACCAGCAGACAGGCCACTTTGACTAGAACAAGTAAGCAAGGTAAAGAGAGGGTAGGTCAAGAATATATGCAAAGAATTATAGTTTAGTACTGGTTTGGGATTTTATCCTGGAGTGACATGGGAAGCCATTACTGCATTAGAATAAAATTCAGTGGTATTTTTGTGTTCATTTATCTCATGTGTTGTGTAGAGGAAGCATGAAGATACGTGGGGGCCCAGGTTAGGGCATTGCACTCACAGACAGTGGTGGCACAGACTTGGACCTGGGTATCAGCAGTGAGATAGGGAGAAGTGGGAAGATTTTGGATGTGTTTAGAAGGGAGGGCTGACAGAACATGTTGCTGGATTAGATAAAAGATGTTTTACAAAAGGGCCTGAAGAGAAGGCTCAGTGGTTAAGAGCACTGACTGCTCTTGCAGAAGACCCGGGTTCAATTCCCAGCACCCACATGACAGCTAAGAACTATCCTTAATTCCAGTTCCAGGGGAATCGAAAGCCCTCTTCTGACCTCTGCAGCATTGCATGACACAGGTGCACTTACATATATGCAAGCAATACACTCACACGCATAAAATAAAAATAATAAAAAAGGTGTTATAAAAAGGAGAAGAGGTGAATAATGACTACAAAGAAGCATCCTTTGTGCACAGATATTGCAGAAGAGTGGGCTGGAGTGGATTCTGGGAGATAGTTTTTAACACGTTGAAACCTAAGCTAAGAAGGCTGGTCAGAGGATGAATCAGATACAGACAAAATTTACAAGATCACTTAGGAATATTCAACTTTTTGACATCGTGACAGGATGTTGTCCTCTACAAATATGTTAGACTGCATTCATAGCTTTACTGGGACACTTGTGGCCCATCCATATGCTGTGAACATACAACACCCTAACCACACTAGAAAGACATCACTGCACAAGAGACCCTTCTTCCCTCCATCTCTGCTAGCCTGTATCCTTTATCACGTAACAGCTAGTTGCATTAAGGTATTTAATCATTTGTTTTCTTTATATTAAAAGCAATACCTCAGCTACTTATACTATTTTAAGTCACAAAATTCTTCCTCAAAACTTAGTGGAAACTGGGGTTGAAAAGATGGCTCAGCAGTTAAGAGCACTGGCTGCTCTTGCAGAGGACTGGGGTTCGAAACCTAGCACCCACATGGCAGCTAACAACCTTCCATAACCTCAGTTCCAGGGAATCCAACACCCTCTTCTGAACTCTGAGGGCATTGCATGACATGGTGCACTTAACATACATGCAAGCAATGCACTCATACACATAAACTAAAAATAAAATATTTTTAAAAACTTGGTGGGATTATTTTCCTAGCACCAATTATTAGCATTAAGGAGCCAAACTTATCATTAAACAAAAATAAACGTACCAAAACACATTTAAACTTTTAAATGCTTTGAAGGAAAACTTATGAAATGTTTGTAAGTGGCGTGTAGTGTATCTTGGTCTCTGTTCTCCCTCCATATCTGGTACAGCCCTTCGAAGAGCTGTAGAAGTACCTGAATGACAGGAGTTCTACCAGCAAGTTTTGTTCTCTTGTTTGTTCTTTGACCCTGCTTCCTGAAACTCTTTTCCCTGGACAAAACAATATCAGGAGCAGGGCAAAAATTTGGAGTTTTGAATAAACTTTATGTGATACCCTTTATCAGAGTGTATTATTAAAATGGGCATTATGTGTGACTGGGAATGGCTTTGTCATCCTGTGCTCCTGAAACAAAAGACATGCAGGGCTGGCCTCGGGCTAGTATTAATTGGCTGCTAAATGAGAACCACTTGAATTTCCTGAGTTCACACAGCTGAATAATTTAAAACAATATAGGATACCTGATAGGCAAAACAATATTACCACTTTAATTAATGACATGCTAGAAGCTACGATGCTGGTCTCACTGAATTCTCTGAACCACTGTGCTAGAAGATCTACGAGAAAGCATCTGGTCCACAGAGCTGAAGAGTAACCTACTGGGGTTTAAATAAAACTGCACCTCCAATAGTCTCACCAGCCCCTAACACAGTTTCAGCAACAGAAAGAATAACACACCGGGCTAAAGCTTTCTTCTTAATCTTTAAAAAGGAGCCAACTGTAGTTCATCTTCACATGGAAAGATTCTAATTTACATTCTTTGTACTACTATCGATTTATTTAGACTCACCAGATTACTGCCATAATCAGGCAGAAGGAATTTGGACTTGCTGTAGATTTCAAGTGCTAGGATTCACTGTGCTCATGACATTCTGGTAATTTCAGAAACCAAACAGCAAGGAAGGACTGGTTTGGATGCAACGTGTATCAAATGACTGCTGAAGGCTGGTCCATAAATCCAGTAAAGGATTGTCATGATATTAAAGTATTCAACTCTGCCTGATGGATCCTATAGAGAACAGGTCATCTCTAAAATAAGAAAGGTTGTGAGAACTTTATGGCAGATTCAAACTGCATTTCATGTAGATGTGACCGCCACTAGTCTAACACTACATAGAGTAAGGCATAGAACATTTTGGAGTGTAAACAATATATCTTGATTGTACACAGATACAATGGAAACAGCATGCATGGTGGATAAACAACACTCACCCACCCACAAGACACATCATGGCTCTAAGGGAAATGAGTATCAGTCCAGGTACTGTAAGATGAGCGAGTTTTCATTCATTGGGTGGCAGCATTGCCATGGAAATTCTATTACCTAAAACAGGCAGCTTGGAAGAGTGCTGGATAAACAGTGCTGTATAATGTTGTAGACTGGTGTTCGGAAAGGGCCTGTGCCCAGACCCAATAGGCCCCTAAGTGTTTTAACACAAATGGCAGCTGACATGTCCACAGGTCAGTGTTCCTCCATTCTCACTACAGAGGCTCAGTGGCCCCACTTACAAACTCTTTCTCTTGTTTATATTTACTTTACCTTTTTAATGTGAGCAAGGAAGCTCTGGAGATTAAGGCCAGGACTGATCCATGATAAGAATACATCTCCAGCCCTACTTTATAATTGTACTCGGCTGATTTTATTGTTAACTAACACATAATAATTTGTACACATTTATAAGGTATGACTTGATGTCTTCATGCATGTATATATTGTGTAGGGATCAAATCAGGCTAGTTAGCACACCCATCACTTCAGATGCTTATCATTTCTTTGATAACTACTTTGAAATACGGTACATATTAATGTTACCTATTGTAACATTATAGTAACACTGCCATGCGCAGAAATATAGCTTTCATGTCTCCTGTTTAACTGTAATGTATTTGTTGATCTGCTTTTCCCCATTAGCCTCCTCTTTATTTTCTCTGGTCTCCTGTACATATTATTCTTCCCTCTGCTTCCATTGATCCTTTTAAGACTCCACACATGAGCAAGAGCGTTTCTCTTTCTGATTTATTTCACATACTAAATTTCCTTCATGTTTTTCTATGCTTTCTCAAATGGCAGATTTCAATTTTGTGTGGCCAAATAGTATTCCGTTTTGTGTCTATTATTTTCCTTCCATTGACCTGTTGATGTATACTTAGGTCGATTCCAGATCTTAGCTATTGTGATTAATGATGTGACAAGCACAGACGTGTAGATACTTTTACCAGCTGATTTTGTTTCCTCTTTAGCTATGTGCCTAGTAACAGGATTGTTGTATCACATGGTAGTTCCATTTCTTACTCTTTTCAGGAATGCCGTATTGCTTTCCATATAACTATAACAATAACAGTTTACATTAGTGTGTAAAAGTTTATTTCTCCACATGCTCTCCACAACTTTTATTTTCTTTCTTTGTTTTGTTATGGTTTTCTTTTTGATTATAGTCATCCTAACTTGAGTAAAGGGGCCTTTTTTGTGTTTTATTTGAATTTTCTGATTATTAGTGATTGAGTTTTTTTCATAGGCACGTGTAGCAAAATCTCAATCTAAAAAGCTTCTAGGAGCAATCAATCAAGTGAAGAGACAACTCACAGAAGGGAGAACATAATTGAAACCCATTTGATGAGGGGTGAATATTCAAAACTTATTAAGAATTAGAAACAATTTGACAACTAAACAAGCAATGGATCTGATTTAAAAATAAGCAAGATATCCCCTTATTTGCTCCATCTGTGACTCATGAATGCAGTGTCTATAGCAGTAGGATCTTACTGACAAGTTCTGCCAAGAACCCAAGAACAATGGCAATAGCCAGTGTTGAGGGTATATGGAACCTCCTGGTCAACAACTCTAAAACAAAGAGTTTGTTCCTGGCATTGGGCTTTCTTTCTTTCTTTCTTTCTTTCTTTCTTTCTTTCTTTCTTTCTTTCTTTCTTTCTTTTTCCTTCTTTCTCTTCTTCTTCCTGTAGCCCCAGCTGGTCTGGAATTCACTACGAAGAGCAGGCTGGCCTTGATCTCACAGAGCTCCGCCTACCTCTGCTTCCAGATTTTTGGGGTTAAGGAATTGGAGCCTGTGAAAGAGGCCTGAAGGGATAGGGATGAGAAGATTGGGGCAGCTAGTCCTTCTTTAGAGAATGAGTTGTAGCTGAGGCTGGGCCTGCCTGCCTGTGAGAGAGGCCAGTAGAGGAGAGGGTGGGGGTGGGGCCTGCCTGTGCAGGCAAGAAAGGTACAGAGTATGGGTGGATGAGAGAAAGGGATAGGGAGGCAGTGAGCTTGATCTCACTTACCAGAGTCCTGGCTGAGCAGGTCTGTCTGCCTAATCCAGAGGCTGGGAATTTCAAGTGTTTTATTCTTAAGCGGTGTGCCATCTTTTTCTTCCTGGCATTAGGCTTTCTTTCTTTCTTTCTTTCTTTCTTTCTTTCTTTCTTTCTTTCTTTCTTTCTTTCTTTTTCCTTCTTTCTCTTCTTCTTCCTCTTCTTCTTCTTCTTCTTCCTCTTCTTCCTTCTTTTTGCATGGGCAAATCTTTCTTGTCTTGTAGGGGCATTGCCCCCCCATTAAAGGGTAACTCTATCTAAACTCTTTCTAGATTGTATTTGCACATGTTTTAAAGAAGTTTCCATAGTAGTAGGTTTCCATATGACTTTTTCAAAAGACCTTGAAGCTTCACCTCTACTGTCTGGCTTTCATAGTGCTGGAAGGTGCTATGGAAGCTTCTGAAAGATAAAAGGAATCATCACATCAACCTTACCCAGCTGAGAACGCTTTGATTTATAATAACAACTTGTCTTGAAAGGTATGCCCACTGATGCAATAGTGATGAGTGTTAATGGAGTAACCAAGCACTATCTGATTGAATTTAAGGCCCATTTCACAAGAGGGAGCTCATACCTGGTACTGGTATCAGGACCGAGAACCTATGGCCAGACAGGTCAAAGATTATAAGAGATAATCTAGTACTATTGTCTGCTAAATGGACATAATATTAAACCACTCTGCTAAATAGACATAGTGTTAAACCATCTAATGACTTATTGTTACCCCCACAGATTAATGCATCACTCAACTTTCACCAGAGAAGTTTCCTCCTACAGCAGATGGAGATTAACACAAAAACCTACAACTCGTCAAAGTGCAGAGAATAAGAGACTGAGGAGTGCTCAGCCTTAAATGGGACACCTATACCATACCCTCTCCTCCTATTGTTCAGGGATCCTTGTGGAAGAGGGGGTGGAAAGACTGTAAGAGCCAGAGGTGGTAGATGAATACAAGGAAACTGTTTAGACACAACAGAGCAGTTGTACATTTTATCTCACAAGTATTGTGACACAATTCACAAGACCTATGCAAGCTCAAGCCAGAAAAAAATCACAGCATAGCGGAGGGGAAATGGGCAAGAATACCCAACTCTATCAAAGGAGCTATTGACAACTGATGGCTGCTGGGAGAGGGAGAGTCCGTTTCTTTAAGGGTTTGATGCCAGGTGGGTTGACCAGCCTCCAGGGGATGGACCCACACCCAGTAGCATTTGGGGAGCACAGGTTGGACTTGTTAGGACTTAAAATAATCCCAATAATAGAGGACATGAAGCCAGTTGGTGGTAGTGAGGAGAGAGTAGAGGTGAGGGAGGGGATCTGAATATGTTTAAATTATATGACATTCTCAAAGAAGCCAGTAAAAATATTTTTAAAACCAGTCCAAACAAAAGAAAAGGCATAGGGAGGTACTGGAACTTTATGCAGGTTCTAAACTTGTGCAGGTTTTCTGAAGCATTTTTAATTTACATAAACTATAACTACTCTGGTCTCCAGAATAGTTTGCTAAATGCTATGATGTCTCCCCCATCTAATGGAGAGCGGACCAGAATAGCATACAAAAGAAATCAAACTCAATACAACTCTATTAACTTTGAAATGGGGTGATTGCCTTTGTCTTCTAACAGATTCTGTTGAGAAGGCAAAACAAGTATCTCCATTTCTTACTGATTTGTTCTGTAATAGAACTGAATTGTACTGTGATCACACTGTGATATGGATCAATGCTGGTATTACTGGCAAGATTAAACTGCCTCATGTAAGTACATCTTATGACAATACTGATATTGAAGATCAAATGTATTTGTGGGATTGAGTGAAACCCCTTCAGGACATAAAACTTCTGTAGTACCATTGGCATGTTATGGAATAAGATTGACCTGAGGTAGCGCTGGATCTAGCCAGTTAGCTGATTTCTCTGTTAAACAGTTCTGCATAAGCTATCATAAGACATAGCAGTAGATTATGGGGGAGAAAGTAACCAAGTGAATATAAGAATAGGAAGTGTACTTAATAGTGTTTTAGAACAAATTAGTAACGTCTTTAGATCTATCCCTACCCCATATTGGCATATTCATTGTGGTACAGTGCTGTACACATTCTGCAACTGCTGCATTAAAATCAAATGCTCTGGCATAACCATTTCGCAGTAAGGCCTCTATTGTCAGAGACCATAGGGTGGAAATTTCCATTGTTTTCTGATACTGATTATTGACATTAAGAAAACAAACTATAATTTAATTTTGCTTTTATTCTTCAAGGTGATTAGGTTGCTTATCTAATGCCAGAAAACTTCTCTGTCCTTGAAGTTCAAAAAATTAAATGAGATCCTTTCCAGTGTTGATTGCCTGATAAGTACAATGATAATGGGACAGAAGTTTCTGTGTGTTTCCTAAAATGCACTGTTTTCATGCCTATCTTCACATTTAATGTGGTCTTCATCTACACTTCTTTTTGAACTTTTTATACTACACTTCAGACCATCATATTCTCCCTAATTTGTCTTTTCCTTAAGCAACTCCTCTTATCTCACTCAAGATTTTTGGAACAATAATTTAATAATCTGCTACCATTTCTGTTCTTCGGTGTTATTTTTCATATATTTCTTTTGAACTAATGCGTTTGCATCTTAATTTCACTAATCACTACTTTCATTATTCATATTCATTGTTACTAAGTTCTATTGTGAATTGAACTTGAAAAGAAATTTCTTTTGTTCCATGGAGTAATTTTTTGTACAATAGTTGCATGAGATATTTAACTATTTATTTATTTACTTATTTATTATGTATGTATGTACATGATATGTGTGTGGTGGGGTACATATGACATGGTGAACATATGGAGGTCATAAAACAACTTTGTGGAGTCAGTTCAGTCCCTCCATATCAGTTCCAGGGATTGAACTCAGGTCACCAGGTTTGTGCGGCAAGTGGCTTTACTCCATGAGTCACACCAACCTGACTTTTTTATGTAGTATATTTTCACAATTTCTATGCAAGTCTTTTTATTTCTGGTTGATTAGACTAACTATACCCAAATCTATTTCTAGAATATATGTTAATTTTTTTATACCAACCCTACAGAGTATACGTAGAATCTGTTCACCCTTGTAAGCCACCTGACCACACTCAACCTCTGTTGAGTTGAGATGTTTTATCCTTTTTGTGTGTCTTTCATTATATTTTGAACTTATTCGTCTATGAATTCTTTGAACTCATAGATGTATACAAGGTATTTTGTTTGTGTTTTGAGACATGGTCTCCTTGCAATCCCACCTGGCCTCAACCTCACTATTGTAAACCAAACTGACCTCCATCTCACAGACATTGGCCTGCCTCTGTCTCTCCAGTGTTGGGATTAAAGGCATGTGCCTCCACACCCTGCACAATTATTGCTATCACAGCTACCCTCAGGCCATTTCTCCAACTCCTTGCAGAATCCCCCCAATCATGTCCTCCTAACTATGTGTCTTCATTTTGTTGTTGTTTTTTATAACCCACTGAGCCCAATCAGCGTTATATGCTCACGGGTAGCTTGGTTGGTAGTGGAAGGTGCTGTCTAGGTTCCTGGGGGAACTTTATAAAGGGATCCTTATAAAGGGATCTGCTAAAATGACAGATTTGGGGCTGGAGAGATGGTTCAGCAGTTAAGAGCACTGACTGCTCTTGCAGAGGACCCAGATTTGAATCCCAAGCACTCTCATGACAACTAACAACTGTTTGTAACTCCAGTTCCAGGGGATTTGACACCTTTTTCTGACTTCCATGGACATTGCATGACATGGGTGCACTTACATACATGTAGGCAATACACTCATATACATAAAAATAATAAATAAAATTGTTTTTTTTTAAAAATGACAGGCTTGATAAGATATGCCCATTGATGCAATAGTGTCATGACTGTTATAGGATAATCAATAGCTTGCTGATTCTTACTTAAAGCCTTCTCCACAGGAGGCAACACATGCCTGGTACTATAAACTTGGTCTTTAACTTGTCGCTAGGGACGTCATAGGCCCTAGGGGAGAAACTACCTCTATTAATTTGCTATATCAATATTGCCTTTTAACTACTTATCTTTATACACATAGATTAATGTATTTCTCACCCATTTTGGGGGGAAACTTTGTAGTGAATGTAAGTTAATACAGAGACTCACAACTGGTCAAAGGGCAGAGAATAAATGATTGCCTAGCCTCCGCCCCGCGAGGCAGGCCGTGGAGCTCAGCGATGGGGGCGGAGGAGGGGTAAGTGCGCTGGTTCACCCTCCTCCCCAGACTCTCAGACACAGCAGGGAGTTTAGGCATGCAGGAACGCTTATAAAGGCAAAAAACACAATCATTAGCATAGGCGGGAACCTATCCTCTAATCCTGTGGAAGGTCACATAGAGCACTAGCAGGCTCCTTTCAATGTACTACTATGGTGATCACGAGGTGCTCACGCATTTTCCTCCTGGTTAGTCTCCAATTACCTACACTTTTTCTTATTTTTCGTCCCTAGTCCAATTGCTTAGCTCCTCCCCTCACTGAGGCAGTCAGCCCTTAATGGGACATCCTTATTATCTTTTTTTGTATTGTGAAGACAGTAGTGAGCTCTGTGGGAGCAGAGTAGAAGTCCGGGCACAGCCTTCACAGGAGGTCACCAGTTCTCTGTGTCCTTTGAGATTTTTCTCTAATGTTCTGTGTCATTTTATCTCATTGGGAAAAGAGTTTAGCACTAAATCCATTAGGGCTTTGAATTTTTCCAAAACTCATCAGGAAGCCCTGAAAAATACCTCAAGCCTCTCCAGAGGTTTCTAATGCTGCTCTCTTGGCTGTTTCTGTGGCTTTTCTCTTCCAAATTTGTCTTTTCTTCTTCTGGAGTAAATGTCCTCTTTGTAGCTTCAGTTGATTTGCTGCCTTCTAACCTGGAGATAATAAGAGACCTCAGTGAGAACACTGGAAATCTCTAGATATCAACTGTTCTTTCCATGAACACTGCTTGCTGCGATGAGGAAGTAAAGACAGGAGCCACAGCACATCATTCTAGGCCGGATGTGGTTTTTGCCTCTACCACCATATTCTGAATTTGATGACATGTTGGTTGCTTCCCTTTTCTTGTTTCGTTGTTCACTGAACTTTATATTTTCATTTATTTAAATAGTATGTCATTACTTTGTTATCTTCTGAGTGCCTGAACTTCTGTG
Source organism: Nannospalax galili (assembly GCF_000622305.1). Taxonomy (NCBI): domain Eukaryota; kingdom Metazoa; phylum Chordata; class Mammalia; order Rodentia; family Spalacidae; genus Nannospalax; species Nannospalax galili. The sequence continues at coordinate 14,736,996 of NW_008352267.1, forward strand.
TTCCAGTTTTGTTCTGCTCTTTCACACTAAAATCCTTAATCCTGGCATTACTTTATAATTTAGCATGAACAATGATTGTTCATAAACACACATCCTGTACAAAAAAAATGCTGGCAATTCCACAATAATTGATAACTATTCTTACAAGACAATATTATCTTCAAAGATAATAGAGAAAAGCTTTTATGTCTTATTATATTTTAGTAAGTATACCATTATATATATAGTTTGGTTTACCAATTTTAGACATTTGGGGTTGTCATTTTTCCATCCAAACTGCTTTAGAAGATTAATTTTGCGTCAATAAATACTTTATAATTTCTCAATTGATATTACATTGTAAGGTGCTTGTACCATTTCCAATGAATCCTATTATAAACAATGTTGAGATGCATAAGCTTATGCACGAAATTTAGTTGTATTGCTTTATGTCTTTCAGGTAGAGTCTAAGAAGGGAATCCAAAGAACTTTTTAAGAAGGATTCTACATTCAAACTGAGGCTACAGATAAGATTATCTTTCTCTACTTAGACACACACAGATACATATATGTATATAATTACTTGAACTTTTCTTCATTGTTTTGAGTCATCAATTTTCTTGACCAAGATCTTGAAACTTTTTTTTAAAGTTGTCATGCAGCTAGGATTTGCTACATGCTCTGCTGAATCTGGAAACCTCAAGTATTAAAAGCTCCAAGACTATGTTTAGGGAACAAAAAACTGATGTGTCATACTGCCACTGCTGATATACCGAAAGACAATGTGTGATGGGGCAGCTAATCCTCAAAAAATGACAAACTCATGACTTGTTTCTTGTTTTGAGCTGACCATCAGGATACTTCCCTTTTCCCTCAGCACCTTTAGTTGCTAGGGAGAAGGAAGAAAGGGACAGAGAGGAACTCATGAATTCACAACTTTGCCCTGATGTAGCCATCTGCAGGGTCATCTCTCACCCCTTACACACTAATATCTGAAAGGACTTGGGTGGGGTTGCTCTGAAGGGGAGAGAGAGGGAGCCTGTTGCTCAACCTTTGTTCTACTGTGGTGTTGGGTCATCCTCTATAAAATACCAGTGACCTACCAGACCAGCCTGTATTGAACAACATGCTGTCATAGTAACAGCACATCAACAATCCTGGAATCCACAGTGACAGGGTGCACAGCTTACCCAAGCCTAGGAAACACTGAATCATTATTGGTGGCAATCCTAGGGCAACTTGCTTATACTCCAGCTCATGGTGTTTGACTTCTATGGTTTGTTTTCCAAACTAACAAGGCTAGATTGGGTCCCAAAGATCTATCTCTTAAGAAAATATCTGCTTCTGCTTAAGCAAAGAATATCATTTTTTACATCAGAATTTAAGTTTGTCATTCTGAAGCTTTTGCCTACAATATTCTGTTATTCCAAAATTCCGGATCAATATAGGAATGCTCCATAAAGTTCCTTTTGAAGATCTTCTTCAGTGAAATCACAAGATGATCAGATGCATCCACGACTCTCCTAAGACCATCATGTGTGTGCAGAGAGGCATGTTTATATTTCATCACCTGAAATAAACCCTAGTTTGTTGAATTAACAAAGAACAGAATCAAGAAAGCAGATAAACAGAGAAGTTTGCTTTTGAGAACAGAGACTGACTAGTGATCATTCAGGAATCCCTGCTTTTTATAAACAATTGACTTCTGTTATATAGGAATCTTCTCTCTGCTTCAGATGGAGTAGACTTTGTTCAATTAATTTCAAATTCACATTTGGGTTCAGTCAGCTATGTGCTAGGGAAAGTCACAAACATACCAATATGTATGTACACACACACACACACACACACACACACACACACACAAAGGCTGTTATCAAGTCATCCTTATTTTAATAGGCTGATTCTGTGTGCTACCTTGACAATTTCAAGAAGAATGTGGTTAAGATGTTGGATAATTAGTAACTGGGACTTAAATTTTAAATCCCTTGGCTAAAAGATTCCTCTCTGATCTTAAAGGAGATTGAATGAGCGATGTTGTCAATACAGTCTAGTCTTTAAGGCTTCCACATCTCTGTTTGTTACTAGTGCTTATCAAATACTGGGCAGACATTGAGGTATTAGGGGTTCAAACAGTTCATGAGAGAAACAAATAAAAGAAGTGTGAGAGTGGAAAAATTTTTTTTGCAGTAGAAACTTTGATATCTGATCCTGCCCACGAAAAACATCAACGTTTTGCCTGGAAATTTTAAATTACATTTTAAATTGTACTATGAATGTATGTTCACATATGTCCAGCAGAAATAACAATGATAACCCCTGCAATTTTTACTCAGTTTCTCTAAATAGTAAATAGCAACAGATTGCAGAACTGCAAAGCCAGATTGCAACTAGGATGATAACACGGATATAGTCAGATATAGGACATTTCTATTATCACAAAGAGCCTCATTGTATTAGTTGGGATTCTGCAAAGATATAAAACAAGATGGATGAATAGATAGAGGATGAGATGGGATGGGAAGGGATGGGATGGGATGGGATGGGATGGGATGGGATGGGATGGGATGGGATGGGATAGGATAGGATAGGATAGGATAGGATAGGATAGGATAGGATAGATGCTTACTGGAATTGCTTCATGAGAATGTGAGTCTTTAGATGTCCTACATTATGGAATCTGCAAGCTGGAGAGCAAGAATTCAGTCTGAGGCCAACAGCACTAAGACTAAGGAGCCAATAGCATAAATCCTGTAGTCTGAGAGCAGAGATTTATGGTTTTGAAATTGCAGAGCAAGAGAAGATGAATGTTATAGTTGAAGGAGAGAGAACATACCCACCTCTCCCCTCCCCACCTCCACCCTCACTCCCTCTGCTTCCTCTACATTTTTGTTCTATTGGAGCTATTAAGGAACTCGATGATGGTCATTCTAAGGTAAGAGTGAATTCTTTCTATTCAATCTACTGATTCGAATGCTGATCTTTTCAAGAAATATCTTCAGTGACAAACCAAGAAATCGCATTTTACTTGCTGAATACCCCTTAATATAATCAAATTGGCACATAAAATTAACCATGCATTTATTGCCACACTCATTCCTGCATATTTTCTGTAGCCCACTAATCTGCTTTCCATTTCTGTATTTGCGCCATTTCAGAAAAGCTTAGAAGGAATCATCGAATGTATAGCCTTTTGGAACTTCTTCACTTCCAAGTCTGGAAGATACGAGGCACAAAGGCAAGCTTGGGAACTCATCACCATATTGTTCCTTGGCACACCAGATTCCTAGAAGAGGCACAGACTCCAGTCTCTTTACTGCCTCTACCTCTCCAAGTCTTCTTATGTTTTTTATGTATATAATTTCCATTAATTGTACTTAATGGAAGGATTAGGGAAATTATGTGCCCTCTTCATTTTCCTAGCAGTGGAAGTATCTTGATATATTTTTAAATATAGATTAATATCTTCTCTAAAACAAATAAAGTATTAGTATATATCCTTTAATCCCCATCATGAGATTTCCAAACTTCTATTTAAGTGAAGTCTTGGTGGGATAGCTCGTCTTCTTTTGTAGTCAAATATACAAGTTCAGTGAATTCTAAGCATTGTGAATTTATTTTCTTGCAACACTTCTTTTTCAGAAATACTACAGGTGAAGAATGCACCTCATCATGTCATATACTAATCAGTTCCTCCTTTTAGATGAAATCCTTCGCTAATTAGATAATAGCTGCAAGACGTCAAGCTAAAATCAACTTACCAAAATATACTTACTTTAAATTTGCCTTTTCTGCCTTTATTTAAAACTACATTTAAAGTTTGGAGGTGTCCATTGATAGACAAGCACATTAAAGAGATAATTAAAATCCAGAATTGTTGGGTGTGGTGTTACACACCTTTGATCCCAGCACTTGGGAGGCAGAGACAGACTGATCTTTCTGAGTTTAAGGCCAGGCTGGTCTACATAGAAAGTTCCAAGCTGACCAGGGCCAAATAATGAGACACTGTTTCAAAATAAGATTCATGGAGTTCAGTCATTACAAGCCTACAACCATTTGAAAAAATAACTACATCAACTTCTTAAATTAACTGCTTTTATTGCTTGAAAATTTCATAAATGCATATAATGTGTTTTGATCAAATCCATCCCCATTTCCCTCCTGTCCTCTAATTCCACCCCATCCCCCCACACTACTTTTTCCTCCCAACTTCATGTGCTCTTTTTCTTTTTTTAATGTACTGAATCAATTTAATGTTTCCTGTAAGTGCATAGGTAAAGGACAATCTACTGGAGCATGGGCAGTCTCTCCCAGGCTGGGTCTCTGAAGAAAACTGATTCTCTCCCCCAGCAGCCATCAGTCATCAATGGCTCCTCAGCTAGATGGGAGTTCATAAGTCCCTTCACCATCCAGTCTGATGTTTATGATGGCTTGATCTTGTGGATTCAGTTACTGCCACAGTGAGTTCATATGTGCAACAGCCCTGTCATGCCTGGCTAATAATGTATCCTGTAGATATCTCCTATCTCTGGGCTACACAGTCTTTCTGCCCCTTCTTCCTCAATGATTCCTGTGCCTTGAAGGGAAGGGTATGTAATGTAGGATATAACTGAGCATGCCATAGTCTCTTATTCTCTGCACACTGATCAGTATATGGGGAAAGAAGAATGTTTATCTACTGGTGATAGAAGCGTAAACTAATGCCGTCACTTTGGAAGTCAGTGTGGAGGCTTCTCAAGAAACTAAAATGACAGCTACCACATGATCCAGCCTTTGTACTCCCAAGCATAGACCCAAAGGACTCTATATCCTACTATACAGATACTTGCACATTCGTATTTATTGCTTCCCCTTTTCAAAAGCAAGGAAATGAAGTCAGTCTAGATATCCATCAATAAATGAAAAGTGATGATGAAAATGTGGTACATATATACAATAGAATTTTATTCAGCTATAAAGAAAAGTGAAATTTGCAGGAAAAATGAATGAAACTGGAAAACATTATGCAAAATGATGTAACAGGTTCAGAAAGACAAAAGGTTACAAATGTTTTCTATTACTAGATCTTATTAGACCTAATAGTTACATATGTATATCTAGAGGAGAGTAATGTGGATAAAGTCCAGGAAACTATAAAGGGGTTCATGTGACAGGGATCTGACTAAACCACAGTGCAAGTGGATAGACTTGCACTGGGGAACATCTAGGCACAATAACTTGACACAGTAGACAGAGTATATGGGTTCTAGTGAGTGGGCTATGGGAGGGTGCTGGTGGGATGGGGCTATAAAGATGATTCAGATTGTTTGAGATATTCTATATGAAATACAACAAAATTTAATAAAAACAAATTTAAAAAATAGAAGACATGAAATCAGGTAGGGAGTAGTAAGGGCGTGTGGGTAGGGGAGGGGTCTGAATACGATTAAAATATATTGTTTAAAATTCCCCCAAATTAAACAGAAATGTTTTTTAAAAGGAGATGTTCTTAAAGTAATTGCAAAAGTGGGCGTCAGTGACAGTGTTCTTCCTCACCTTTTCACCTGCTGTTCTCCTTGACCCCAGAACAAACTGTTTCAGAAGCCACTTACAATCTCCTCTCAGAGGGAAAGAATGCAATTACTGTGGATTGGCTACGGGGACCTGTGATGTTGACTGGTCCTTTGGTCTCTGCAGTGAGCGTATATTTGTTTTCCTTGGTCATTGCTCACTGCCCAGGCATATTCTTCCCTTGGAAACATTTTTTCTTCGCTTCTCTAGACAAATAGTGTGAGTTCCAAAACAGGCTTTTGTGGAGAAGCAGGTGGAAAATCTCAAATTATTATTTTCAAAATATTGTGCCATCCATGGGATCATTTGTGAAAAGCCTCCGCAATCATCCCTTTTTGTAAATTTATCATATCCATGTGCAATTAGGCACTGCAAAGAAGGCCCTATTCTACTCCTACTATACACAAAACTGTTGTTAGCTATCAAAAAGCTGCAATCGAACTTCTAGCAGTTGTATACAATGAAACAAAGTCACATCCTGCTTGTTTGCATCCCCAGAATACTTTCTAGTCATGCCAGATAAATGTGACTGGATTTTAATTGGTTTTAATTGAGTTCATACTCTCTGCATTAGAATTTCCTTTGCTAAAAAGATGTCTGCTACTACAAAGTTCACAGGCTACTTTAACAAGTAACCAAAGATAACTCTGGAAGATTCACCTCCAAAATGTGAGAACCAGAGGGACATTGAACTGCACTTTACTTTAAAATGTTTTAAAAAAATTTTAATATTCTGATTCAAGATTGTTTTGCTGAAATGTGCCTAAAAGAAAAATAAATATTTATGCAAATCTTGTTGAGCTTTTATTATTTATGAGAGATACACTTATGAAACAGCTTTTGAAGAAAGAACTAGTTTGACGCACTTTGGCTTCAACAATTGAACTTTGAGTATAATGGATGAGTTTGTCGGAGTTATGGACAAAACAAAGATTTTCTTGTATCTTATAATTAAATATAAATAACAGAGAGTTTCTTTATTTCTTATAAGTAAATGATAAAATTAAACTTGAACCCAGTCTAAAGTATTTCAAGATGGTTAAAATTAAGCCATGAAAGTTTTACATCCTAAAATGATTTACAAATTAATGCTTTTATGGCTAAATCCTATTAATTAATGACTTAAGATTAGAGGGTGACTGATAATTGACCTCTATTTCATTCAGGCAAACAGAATTCTTTAGACTTAACTAATCATCTGGGTCATAAAAATGATCATAAAATACATCTAAATAAGCATAAAAATAAAGTTTAAACAAAGCATCAAGCTAACCCTGTCTACAAAAACTGCTTTCCAAGCAAGTTAACTTCAAACTAACATTTGCAGAGCACTCACAATGTATAAATCATTGTTCAAAATCCGGAAAGGACACAGAAATGATACAAGCATGTTTCTTGCCACTAATACCCTTAGAATCTTCTAAGATTTAATATTAATAAATACAATGTATACATTACAAAATTATAACAAATACTTTAAAAGTATTATAAAAATGCTTTTATTTCAATTGTGTGGGAGCTTAGGGGTGCATGTGAGTGACAGGTATCTGCAAAGGCTAAAGACATCAGATCCCAGTGGAGCTGGAGCTACAGGTGGTTGGGGGCTGTTAGACGTGGGTGCTAGGAATGGAATTCAAGTCCTCTGCAAGAGCAGTATGAACTCTTAGCCACTGAGCTCTCTCTGCAGCCCCAACCGTATGATTGTTTTGAGAATATTATTGTACAAGCTACTTGCTAATAAGTGTTTCTCATAAATTAATGTATTTTCCAAAAATCCTATAACCCATCAGAAAATTCAGAGGTACAATTTGGATAAAGATAGAGCATGCAGAAATCTGAATTTTTGTTTGTGGGAGGAGTGCTGTGAAAGTGTCTGCTAGACATAAGAAGGCCACTGCACCCATGAGCTCCCTGCAGCTGTGGTTACCCACACAATCCTGTACAAGATTGGACTTAGTATTTCAGCATGGATGGAGGAGGGGCTTATGAGACCCCACTTCTTACTGATGGGGCAGTTAATGGCTGCATAGGGAAAAGGACTCATTTTCTTCAGTGGTGTAGCCACTGATGAGTTCATGCTCCAATAAACAAGCCCTGACTCATGCTTATATAAAAATTATAATTGAAATCAGTGAGGCAAGGTGGGATGGAACTGTGATGGGACATCAAAGTAGGAGGATGGTATGTTGGGAAGAAAAGGGATTTCATTTCAAGGAGAGAGAAAAGGGTTGGGGGAAGAGGGTCATGGGGATGAACATGCCCCAGAGTCAGAATATATATGTAGGAATTTGCTAAAGAACAATTTTTTGAAATGGTGGCGTATAGGGGAAAGTCATTTTGTCATTGCAGGCATGTCTTTTCAAAGAATCCCGAGTCCTCAGTCTCCCTTCTCCCTCTGCTCCTGGTCCAAGATGTAAACACGTCCTTGCTCAAGCCTACGTGATCACTGCTCTCCACCATGATGTGACATCTGAGAACTGCAGGCGCAGTGCCTTGAATCCCCCACATGGTGAACTAAATAAACTTCATCTTTCTCATTAGTAGCCTGTGTCAGGTATTTCATCATCATAATAAAAACAGCTGACTGATACAGTTCTTTCCAAGAATCTCTTCTGAAGTTTTTCACAACACATCAACGCTCAGATGTCTAAAATAAATGGAGACAACAGCTGAAAGCCACCTGGAAATTGTCATCTGCTAAAAGCTAGCATAGTTAATTAAGAAGTAATAGGGCTATGCATGTAGCTCTGTTGATAGGAGCTTGGCCAGAATGCAGATTTGAGCCCCACAACAGCACAAGCTGGATGTAGTTATGCATGTTTGTGACCGTAAGCTCTCTGAAGACACAAGCAGGGTGCTCAGGCAAGGTAATTCTTAGCTATATGTAAAGTTCATGGCTAGCCTGGGCTACATGAGACCCAAAAGCAAGAAATATAAAATAAAATATCAAATGATAAAAACAAAATGGAATAAGAAATAAATGACAGGGCATCGAATTGGCAGGCACACTATATTGTGACTTTGATGAGAATATACTAAAAATACTATAAAAGAATGAGAAGAGAAAACATTACAGCCTATTTATTCCTTAAGTGGGAACTCACTAACACACCCTCACCTACTTTTACCTCTACTCTATAATCATGGAGAAGAGGGAAGTCACAGAGTCTGACTCTCACTTTTGTATAAACAAATTTCAACACTTCCAACGACGGCATCAGAGAGAATTTCTTCCTAAAATGTGATAGTTGACTTACCTACAAATACTACGAAAAAACAGGTGACAATAAACCTTGCAATACAGTTTTTAAGCAATTATAAAGAAAGCAAAATAAGAGTAAGTCGGGTCAGGTTTTCAATGGCCAACTCACGGAACTGAACACAGGAAAATTCATGCATTCTATTTGCTGTAATTATTTTGTCCTGTTTGACCTAGGTGTTAGGGAAAGGAAAGGGTAATTCATAAGGATGATCATTCAGACCTTCCTTACATCTAAGCTTTTTTCCTGAGCAGAGTCAGAAGTAATCCCAAGAAGATGCTGCCAGGGGGGAGCACATGGCATTGTAGGACTTGTATAGAGGTCTCTCTAGGCCTGCAATTCAGCCTGCCTCTCATGCTCCCATTCCATTCTCTTAAGGTTTGGTTTGCAGTTCTGCTGGGAATTGCAAAGAAAGTTGGGATTTTCACTGATAGAACGAGACTCAACGCTTGAATTGAAGAACAGACTGTGCAAACTTTAGGACTATCAGTTGCTATGCAGCTGTAGTACACGGATGATAATGTTAATAATGCCAACTTCTTGGGATCACATTGAAGATTCAGGGTTTGGCAGATTGTTTCAGGTTTTTTTAGATTGTTTCATATTTAAGTAACAGTAAATATTAGCTGTTCTGTGCCTTAAAGTAAGATTGATGTTCCATGGAAACTAGCTAAGTAAATGAAATTTCCATGTGTTAAATTTCTTCAGATGACTTCTAGAAGGTTCTGAACAAAATATAACTATTTTGTGATTTTATATATAATATGATGATATTATATATATTTAGCTATAAAATATAAAGCATATACAAGCCAAATGAAATCGCACACATACACATATCTACATAAAACAGTATTATAAACTAATTTCAGGAACCAGGTTGTTTGGCTGAATGGTTTTGGCTGTTATCTGCTCTCATACCACGTGGCAAGGCACCAACTATTTCAGGACTACTGCCTATTTTTATGGTTAGAAATACAGGTAGAAGGGAACTGTTCAAATTATTTTACAGATGTCTAATAAGTCAAGAACTTCTTCCAATACCAGAGAAAGTCTGTCATATTTTAGTCTGGAGTTTTAAACTAAGATCCCTTCCTAAGTGTGAAAAACAGGTGACAGGTAACACCAAATAGTAACATATGTACATGGCACATTCTTCAAGAAATAATATATAAGACCACAAAACTAGCCTTTACAAATGTAAGAACACTGAAATTGTATCAAATATGTTTTCCCATAAAAATGGTATTGCTGACACTAAAGGCATTTTGAAAAAAATCATATGGAAACCTACTACTGTAGAAGTTTCCCAAAATATGTACATGTAGAAAACATTTAAATGGAGTTAGCCTATAATGGGGGACAATGCCTGTACCAGAATCCATGGGCTAGCAAATAAAAAAGCCCGGTACCAGAAAGAGGTTATCTTTTGGAGCTGTTGGCCAGTGATGTTCAAAAGATGCCCCAAGCATTTCTGGGTATTGCCATTACTCTCAATTTCCCTCTAGAACTTGATGGTAAGACCCCATTGCTGAAGACACTACATGGTTAAGTCACAGAACACAGAGAAACCAATCTGGTACTAACCTTTACGCTTCACCCCCACCGGCTAGATTTCATAGCGCAGGAAGGTGCTATGCATGCTACTGGAAGAAAAAAGTAATCATTAATCTCACTGAGCTGTGACCCTTGAGAATTACAATAATGATTAACTTGAAAAGTATGTTCACTGGTACAATAGTGGCATGCATGTTATGGGAGTAAACAATCATTTTCTGATTAGACTTAAGGCCCACTTCAGAAGATGGGACCCAGAGCTGGCACTGTTACTGGGACCAGTAACCTTTGGCTAGATAAATTCTAGACTCTAGGGGAGACCCTGCTAGTATTATTCCACTAAATATATAAAGTATTAAACAGATTTCTAATGACTTATCCTTATAGTCATAAATTGTGTGTTTCTCGGCTCTCATCAGAGATGCTTCTTTTTGCAGTAGAGATTACTATAAAGACCCAAACTGGACAATGTGCAGAGAATAAGGCTGAGGAGGGCTCAGCTCTAAATAGGATATCTATACCACTCCCCTCAGCCCACCAAGGCTCGGAAATCCTTTTGGAAGGAATGGAAAGATTTTAAGAGTCAGAGGCAGTGAATGACTTCAAGGAAACAGCAAACAGGGCAGTTGCACATATGAACTCACAGCAGTTTGTGTAGACTCAATTGGTTAAATAAAATGAGAGCACAAAGATGGGTGGATATGGAAGGGGAGTAGATCTGGGAGGAGTTTAGGGGGTGTGAACATGATCAACATACATTGTATGAAATTCTGAAAGAACTGATAAAAATAGTTTTAAATGGCAAGAGGAAATTCAGAAGACTTACAAGTACATGGAAAAGAAACATTCTCCTGAGAAACCTTTGAATCAATGAGGAAATGCAGAGGAACTGTTTACAGATCCTCTCAGTCTTCACATGTCACATGTAATACCTACAAAAGTCATTTCACACTCAGTGTCACTTCTGTCTTAATCACCTCTAAGGAGCTACAGTATTTAGCCATATGAAAAGTCTTTTCCATATTGAGTATTTATCTAGGTTTGTCTTGATTCCAATCATTTGGACATCGTATTCTCTGGTTCAGCTTTCTGCTCTGGCAGAGTTTTATAGTCCTTATTTTGACAATTGCTTTCTGAGTAACTTCTTCATGTTAATAGAGATCTATCATATAGATGGTGCTTTGAGAGATAATTTAATCTCCCTTCACTTTGATTTATTTCACAACTCTGGGGTTACAAGATATTTTTGCTTTGCTTTAGTCTTTTAGAATATTCTGCCATTATAAAACACTGAGGAGTATATTGTACCAAACAATGCTGTTCTTAGTACAGAGAGCAACCAGATGACCTAATGTGTCTTTTCAGTTTCTAACTTCTATGATATCTTACAGTATGGAATCTCTTTATATAATAGTCCTTTATATGAAGAAATGAATATATCATTTAATTCCTTATTCATTTTGCCTTTGAATGACAATATAGCCTCTGATTAAGCTACACAGTAAAATTAGAATGAAAATGAACATCTTTCAATGTTTTGTGTAGTCTTTTGATCACAAGGTAAAATTCAAAATTAGTGAATTCTGTATATTTTGTAATTATTCTGTAGACAGAAACACAGACCAAGAACACATGTTCCTCTTTCTCTAAGTTGGATTTATTTTATGTTCATGCAATTTAAAATCAATTCTAAAAATCAGTAAAGCATCTGCTATCATTTCAAATTCATCATCTCCCTTGCTCCACTAAACATAATATGTGAATAAAGTACTGGCTTTTCTAAATCATTATTAGGATTTAATTATGCCTACCACTTCACATTTTCAAAAGTATTTATAATTTTAATTAAAATGGCATAATTAGAAGCACAACATAATTTCATCAATTTGAGTGGATCTTTCTTGCTTGCAGTATTTACATTTTTTCAAGGGGTTTAAGAAATTTGTGTGTGTGTGTATATGTATGTGCCCATGTATGGTAGGTGTGCACATCCATGTACACACATGCAGAGGCCAGAGGAAGACATCAGGTGTCATGGTGTATCACTGTCTACCTTATTCCCTTGACAAAGGGTCTCTCAGTGAAACGTACCATTTTTGGCTAGGCTGACTGTCCAGTGAGTCACAGTGATGCTCCTGTCTTTATTTTCTCTGCCCCCTGGCTTTTATGTAGTGCTAGGGATCTGAACTAGGGTCCTTCCTTACTCTTGCATAGCAGGCTCTCTTCCCTACTGAGTCATACTCCCAGTCCAAGGAGTTCTTAATTCATTCTTAAAATTATATCTATCCTCTTAGCCTGAGGGAAAATCCCTAAATTCTATTTATTATTAAATAATATGACAGATCTTTGAAGAGAGTTGTTTCTTAAGTACCATATAAAACAAATGCCTATCATAAAATCTGCCCAGAACTGTCCTGATAGATGGTGACATGGTTTGATATACAGCCATGAATATTATTTCATTGGTGTTCATCAAAATCATTAAAGGATGACTATATATCATAGATTATTAAAATACTATAACGTTTGTTAATAAATTTAGTTTTTAGAGCAGTTTTAGACTCACAACAAAATTGAGCAATGGAGACTACAAAGATTTCCTATTGATATTTTTATACCAATTGAGTCTGGGACTGTAAAAAATATGATCATTCTTTTCAATTGTATTATGTGTACTAAATTTATTGAAGGGAAGGGAGAGAGTAAAGGTAAAATAATTGACCCAGAAACTGAGGAAAGTAAGAACCGTGGACTTTACTTCACCTTTCAATGTCACTATTCACCTGTAAGTAACTAAGTGCTTGTGTGTTTAGAAATTTGACTATATAAAATAGCTAGTCTATTCCTGTGGCACAGGGCCTATTACACTGCATCTGAGATAAGGCTGAGAGGAAGGATATCAAAAACGTAGAGAAGAGATGCAAAGCCAGGTCTTCAGGGGCTGGAAGAATGCCCTCCCCGGGGGTAACACCATAACACCGCCAGACATTCTAGCTAGGGTTATTTTCAATGCATGCAAGTTGTTTTGATGCTCTGACACTCCTGCTCACCTTGTAATGGAAGAATTCACAGCAGACTGATTAAAGATATCTGTGAAAAGTCTAGTGTGTTTAACTGCTGAGTTTGAAACAGATTAAAACAGTAATGCTCAAACTCACATGATTCCCTTTTACCTCTACAGAGTTCAGTTTGATCAGAGAAGCCCAGCTAACTGGTCCATGGAACGACCAAACCTTCTTTAGTGGATCGGAGGCACTCAGTATTTTAGTAAATGACACTGTGTTTATATAAGCACCATTTTGTTGCTTCTCTCTTCACTGTTCCCACAATTCCAACTCAAAGATACTTCATATATATA
>NW_008352267.1:14750863-14760849 GCF_000622305.1 Nannospalax galili
TGTGAGTGCACCCGTGTTGTGCAATGCCATGGAGGTCAGAAGAGGGCATTGGATCCCTTGGAACTGGAGTTAAGGGCAGTTCGTAGTTGCCATGTGGGTGCTGGGAATAAAACCCAGGTCTTCTGCAAGAACAGTTGGTGCTCTTAACCACTGAGCCATCTCTCCAGCCCCCAAAGATACTTCTTTTAAACGTGATGTAAAAATTACTCAAGTAGGATCTCTCAATCATCCAATTTTTCTACTCATTGTACTTTGAAAAGAGAAAATTTCTCAGTAAATCTCTACAGAATGTGAAAAGACACAAGAGCTGAAAAACTGAAGGGGTGAAAGATCATTTTCCTTTAGTTAACACATTCATAAATTCGCCAGGAAAATGAACTGACGCAGAAAGCATAGTTCAAGCAGCACAGAGCACTTCAAATTTTCTTTCGGTAAGCCACTCATTCACCAATCCAGAGAGGATTAATTTCAAATTTCTCTATATCAAACGCACAGCTACAAGGCACTATAATTTTTCAATGTGAGCCAACAAACAAAATTAGTGTACTGACAAACTTAAAAGTTCTTTGCATTTATGTTATTATCATGACTATACCCTTTGTCATTCCTCACATACTGTGTATTTGCCAAAATCATCACGGACAACAATCATGAACCTAGTCTGAATATGAAAGAATAGTCTTAAAACAAAAGCCGCTTCTATGATTCACATACCATTATGAGCTTTTCTGCACAAAAACGTCCAGTGACTCTTGCGTATGACTCTTGTGCCACATGAAGTTCCACCATGGCATTTCCAGCTATGATCCATGCCTATCATCCTGGTTTATAGTCACCTTTCTATGGTCCGCATGTCTTAGAAAACTGGACAACTGTTTTCTAAAATTTCCCAAGCCCTTTCCATCCATGAACATTGGCGTAAACGCTTCCTCCTCACTTCCGGTGCTCTTACCTACCATGTCTCTAATTCACGCAATCAAAGTCTTCACTCACCCTCACTACTTTTCAAAATCCACAAGTCTTAAGTGCTCAACTTAAGTTTCACATTTTGTTTTAATGACAAGAGATCTATTCATTAAAGTTTTTGTTTTTATTTTAAATAATAGTTTTACTAATTCTTGGAGAATTTCATACAATGCACTTTGATCGTATTCAACCCTTTCCACCCTCACCTCCCTACCCCTTATTTCATGTCCTCTTTTCATCAAAGTGCATTGAGTCCAATTTGTCTTCCCCACATATTCTTGGGTATGATGACACCAGCTTGAAGTATAGTCAACCTACCAAGAGTCACACCCTTAAAGAGAAGTGACTCTCCCTCTCCCAGCAACTATCAACTGCTAATAGCTCCTCAGCTAGAGGTGAGATTTCATGACTCTCTCCCCTTTTTACACTAGGATTTTATCTAGCTTGAGCTTAAGCAGGTTTTGTGAATGTGGTCACAACTGCTATGATTTCAAATGTCCAACTACCCAGTTGTGTCTGGAAAACACTTTTGTTGTAGTCGTGTCCTGCCTCTGGCTCTCACAGTCTTTCTGTTCCCTCTTTCTTCCCTGATGATACCTGAGCCTTGAGGGAAGGGAAGGAGCTTCCTAAACCCTGAAGCTGTCCATCAGTAATGTCTTCATCCTTCGGGCTGCAATAGCACTGTCTCTATATCTCTGATATCATGGATCTTCTACACAGCTTGTAATTGTTTGTGTGCATATTAGGTGTCAATCTACAGTCATTCCCCTCACTAAATATGTTGCCTACAATAGGCACTGAATAGCTTGGTTTTAGATTTAATTTATAGTAATTAAGAGCTAAAGGAAGTTCTGAGACAATATTAATATCTTAAAAGTTTTAGGTTTAATATTAAAATATGATTTCTCCCTAAGCAGGCTGTAAATGTCTCAGTGTCTATTTACAATATTTAATAGGTAAGTTTGATAGCTAATAGCCTAAGAAACATGACATTTATCCAATTCAAATGATTAAACAGCATTAAAATAATATCGGTAGTCACAGAAAGTCCAACATTAATAGTTTTAATTCTAACCAAATTAGAATACAAAAAAAACAATAAAACCACAAAAGCCCAAAGCACTACAGAGCCAATGAAAGACACCCCCTACAAGTTTAAGTGAATTACAAACATTCTACTCAGTTAGTAAAGGGAAAACAAAGCATTATAGAAAGCAGCAATCAGTTGCCTCCAGTCTCTGAAACTGCTTTTACCACCTACTCCACCCTGATTTCCTGAGGAAATAGTGCCAATCTGAACTGTCCTAATGCTATCTGGCCCTATCAGAAGGTGAAGGTCTAGCAAACATTTCAAATGCTCTCTATGTGGTTAATATCCATGTTGCAATTACACGGAGACTTGCCATCTGTTAAAACCCTTTTATCTTGTATTCCTTTAGAAATTATCTAACAGTTTCCATTCAGAAATAGAGCTCTTTCTTTTAATTCATTTACACCAGAAGTAGTATTAGGGCCAGAAGTCTGGGAAATCTTCACTGTCATTAAAAGCATTCATTTTCCCTCCCAATAAAGCTTGTCCTGCTCCTAACTCTTCAGCCTTTAAACCTTTGGGAAGCACAATGTCTAGTGTTTATATTTCCCACCCTTGAAGCCTATGGTCCATCTCAGAAATATTAGGGAGATAAGAGTACCTATAAAAGCTCTTAAGATACTTTAAATTTAGAGCAAACAATGGAGTATTTACTTGGCTTATCTGAGGATGGGTGTTCCCTTCAGTTCATTAGGGAAGGCTAGAGTAGAGGAAATTTACACAAGGGACTCTGGACCTCACAAATCTCCTAGGAAATGGCCCGACTTTCAGGGTACCAACCCTTGTGACCTCAGCCAGACTAGCCAGACTGCAAATACATTGTTTCACCTGAACCCTTCCTCTTCTTGTTGAAGTTGTGTTTTATAACTGAGACTTTATAAGAGACTTTAGGTAGATCAAATAGATTTAAGATTTCAGTGTCATTCAGGCATAGAAATAAATGAAGACTACTCTAATAAGAAAAGGTCAACACTATGGGTCTGGAGAGTTGGCTCAGTGGTTAAGAGTACTGACTGCTCTTGCAGAATGCCCAGGGTTCGATTCCCATTGTCAGCACAATGGCTAACAATCATCTGTAACTCCAGTTCCAAGGAATCTAACACTTTCTTCTGGCCTTCATGGGCATTGCAGGACATGGGTGCACTTACACACATGCCAGCGATACATTCATACACATAAAATAGTAAAAAATTTTAAAGAAAATGTCAAGGCTATTTATTGGGAGCTGACTTCAGTAATGGAGTCAGCCACTATCAGTAGCGTTGCTCAGTGACTCAGGACAGGGAAAACTGGAATGATTAAAAGGTGGTCTTCAGATATATCCCCTGCTTGCAAGGTTTTGGAACTGAGAATGTAGTAGTCAGACTAGAAGCAGAGCACCCCATGTAATTAGTTTGAAGAACACATTTGGTTTTTGCAGTTGTTCTTGAGCTGAAAGCAGGAGCAAAAATTTGGGAAGCTGTTAGTTACTAAGCAAGTCCTGACTGAGGCTAGTTGTTGCAGAAGTTTCTGGCTTGGTTGTTGGTCAGAGTTCTATATATTATACATTTTTGTCATCTTTCATGTGGTTTCTGTTGTTCACTTTTACTCATTATAAAATGAAATAGTATCCAGGAAATTTAGGAGAAGAATGTAATTTGTGTGTAGATATTAAGTCTAGAACAATTTATATTTTAGATAAAACCTTGGTTTTCTAGCACAAGTCATTTTTTTTTAAAGAGATTTTATAAAATAACATCAAAATGTCCTGCTGAGGGAAATTCTTTGATGATGAGCTCTAGATAAAAGCTGCCCAAATAGTATCCATTTGTGTTGATCTAGTTTCAAAATGGCATTATAAAAGGATAAAGTGTTCGATGGGCAATCTTTCAAGCAGTTGCTATAAAACAAACAATTCCTTCAGAACTGACAGGCAGAAGAGTGACAGGATGAGTCAAGCAGGACTTAAAAGTTGTTCTGGCGATAGAGAAAATTGTAGATACAGTAACTGCCTTGTAAACTAAACCACAGGACCGTATCACTGCACTGTTGAGAAAGGGGACTCCAGGATGCTTCACAGACTTCTAAATAGATGCAATACAGATAGTAAAACTGAGAGCCGAAACTGGTTGCGAAAGAGAAGGAACATTCAGAGCATTTGTTGAAGAAAAGGCGAAAACGTGGCTCTGAAAACACATAGAGCACAAAAAGCTACAGACATGGATATCAGTCATTCATTCAACAGTATTTTTGAATAGGAAATTCAAATAATAAATAGCTAATTATAGTTGCTGTGAGTTCTCTGGTGGAGCTACCAGCATCTGACAAGGGAAGATCACCACTATGGAAGACTTGAGAATGCAGAGATGACATAAATAATAAGCAATATATGTACTAGTGGAAATGAACTGCTACTAGGGGAGAGACTATTTCTTGCGGAATGTTGGTAAAAGTGCTCAGACAGGGAGAAATGAATTCAAAGACAATAATAATAATACAATTCAAAATTTTTTTTAAATCCATAGCTGGAGTAGAGTAAATAGAATATTGAGTGGTTTAGATGTGACTAAGGTAGACATGTACCCTTCAAGAACTTGTAGTACATATTCAGAAACTGATACTTTCATTTTAATATAGAAAGGAAGTTATGAATACATTTTAAACAGAGAAAATACTGGGGCTGGAGAGATGGCTCAGCAGTTAAGAACACTGGTTGTTCTTGCAGAAGACCCAGGTTCGAATCTCAGCACCCACATGGCAGCTAACAACTGTCCATAACTCTAGTCCCAGGGGATCCAACAGCCTCTTCTGACCTCCATGGGCATTGCATGACACGGGTGCACTTACCTACATGCAGGCAATACATGCACACACATAAAATACAAATAAATAAAAAGTTTAAAAAGTTTAAACAGAAAATACATAAACATCTAAAACTATTTTAATGATTCCTGGCCACTTCACTCTTCATGTACAAAAATAATAGCTATTGATTCTGTGACTTTAGTGTGAAAGTTGGAAGGAAAATACCATGGCTAGTCACCAAAGGTTTGATTATTTCTCAAATGCAGCTACTTCTTTTTATCTCCGTGGCCAACCTGTCAGCACTGGTGACTGTCTCTCTTACCTAGACTACTTTCATAGCTTCTATACTGGTCCTTTGCTCATCTGCAAAGATCTTTTAGTAGTAGTTTTCACTATCTGTAGAAAATAAGGCAGAGAGAATAAATTGCAACTCTTGGACCAGTTTAAAGAAACAGTAAATGTTCTTGTCCCTGGTCTCAGCCCCAGTTATCCATCATAGAACCTAAATGGGAAAGAAGAGGAACTTTCCGATAAAGACTCAGAAAGAATTAGCATTCCACTTCTGAGATGTCATCCTTTAGAGCTCTCCTGACCCAGTGTCCAGCAATAGCATACAGTGACCAGCACTGTAAGGAAAACACGAAGTCTTTAGAAGCTGCCTGAATGGCACATAGTGAATGACAAAAACAGAACAATCAGCCTATCACTTTTGACTATTTGACTCTCTCTTCTTTCTCTTTTTCTTTCTCACCTCTCCTCTTCCTCCTCCTCCACTACAGATCCAAAATATTTAGAAAAAGAAGTCTATTTAACATGTATAAATGTTTTATCTTGTCATCATTTCCCAAGCAATGTAACAATTACTTGGATAACACTTATTTTATGTCAGGTATTATGAGCAATATGAAAATGATTTAAAGTACCCAGGAGTATGTGCATAAGTTATATAAAAGCACTGTGCCATTTATATGAGACATGAGCATCTCCAGAGATCGCTATCTCTAGTGTCTGTGAGATGAACTCCCATAGATATTGTGGGAGCAATATACAGAGAAACTTATGATTTGAAGCATCATAAAAAAAAAAACCCAAGGAAATCATCTGGTAATTAGTGCAGCCTAGCAGATGGATGTGCCAACTAAGACAGAGAGGCCAAGACAGTGGATGAGGAGACTAAGCCGGCCCTGCTGAAACCACTGTCATCTTGTATAACTTCTCTCTTAGGAAAGACACTAAAAGTTTTGCAATTTGTGGAACATACACTAAAGTATGCCTAGGGTGTCACTAAGTAAACAAAGAAATAAGCTACGAAGAGGGGGAACTTAGCGGTTCCTTTGAACTGAAAGAGGTGAATAAAATTGGGGGGGGTGTCAGCTTTCTGTTGATGTGGCAAAGGCTTGAGAAAATTAATTCAAAGAGAGGAAGGTTTATTTGGACTCACTGTTTAAGTATCAGACCATGATCAGTTGGCTCCACGGTTTGGGGCCTGTGGTGAGACAGAACAACATGGCAGATAGCACACAGTACAGCAAATCTGATCACTTCATGGCAGTCAGGAATCAAAACACAAAGGTAAGGTGGAACTAGTTCTGGTATATCTTTTTAGGACAAGTTTCTAATGGCTGAACTCCTCCAACTAGCCCAGTCTCCGAAAGAGTCCATCACTTCCCAATAGTTCTATGGACTGAGACCAGGCTTTTAAAAACAGGTCTATGAGATCCAAACTACAGCAGTGGGTGATGGCTAAAGGGTACAGGTTTTCTTTTTGGAGTGATAGAAATTTTCTAAAATTGATTATGGTGATGGCTTCACAGCTCTGTGAATATACTAAGTGCCCCAGATACTTTGCATGCTAGAGAAATTAAATTTCAATAAAGATTTGTAAAGACTTAAAGACCAAAAAAAAAATACTTTTTAGGCATAGCAAGTGACAGTTCATCTTCAAATGTTCCAAAATATATTTAGACTGCCAAGAGAAAGATATTTTTTAGTCACAACAAGAATTATAAACTTGCCTGGGTTTATTCAAACAATTTGGCAGAGAATTTGTGGGAACCGGGTTTGGGACTGATGCTCAGCCAGCATTTCTAGTGAACGGTAGTGACAAAATCTGGGTGACGCATCACTTGTCATGTTTGTTACTGTCTGCAGTAAACACTGCTACCTCTGCATTATGCACCAGCCATGTGCAATTTCCCCAAGACTGGAGAGTGATGCAGTTCCAAATCTCAGCATAACCTCAGGCCCCTGAGCCCAAGGCTAGGCTAGTAAAGGAAAAGGTAAGATTTCAGACAGGTGTGTTTAATTAGAAACATTTTACCTCCCTGGCTTTCTATTTATGTAGAACTACATTAGCTGTGATTTTCTAGAGGAACAGAGCCTACTGCATGCATTATAAAGGGGAGGAGAGGACTGAATTGGCTTACATGCTACGGTTTGGGTAGTCTGATAATGGCCGTCTATATTCAGGAGAGGCCAAAAATGTAGTAGCGGCTCAATCCAGGAAACTGGATGCCTCAGGAATCCCGGTTCAGTGTTAAACGCCAAGAAGATCCCTGGTAGTCAGTGGTATTGAGTCAGTGTTGAAAGACCAATGAAGCAGGTATCTGAAGCCAAGGGGAGATGGCAATAACCACACATATACTCAGCAAGCTTGCGTATGCATCCACGCCACCGTGCTTCACCTCTCTGCACAGGCCCACTGGATGATGTCAAGTACATTCAGGACAGGTTTTCTCTCCAGTCACTTTGCACCACGTCAACGTTCTCTGCAAATACCCTTACCGGCACACATAAGTGAATTCCACCCATCCTGGACATCTTTTAATCCAGTCAAGTTGACAACTAAACAAACTATCACAAAATGTTTACAATATTCATGATTCTAGCTTTTAAGTCCAATTATTAAATTCTTTCAGGGTGATGAAAATTTTCTAAAGTTGACTATGATGACAGTTTCACACCTCTGGGAGTACATTAAAAGTCATGGTTGAATTGTGTGGTATGTGAATCATGTTTTATATGCCTGTGTAATTGTGCTTCTATATAAGTAGAACGTTTCTTCAACCCCTCATTGATTTTCTTCTTCAAAGTGGAATCCTGTTGTCTGGCACCTAGCTTTTATGTGACTGAGAAAAAAAACTCAGTGAAGGATAAGTATTTGCATGAGTCCTTTGTTGTTTACTTAGTCTTGAATGAGGAAAGGAATTCCTCTGCAGAGATGATATTCTGTGATGTTCAGTATGTACATAGATGTATTTAGGAGGAAAAGTTTACCTCATAGAGAATATCCATCAAGGGCAATCTTGGAGGTGGCATTTGTTCAGTTATCCAAATGCCAGCCCTGGCCTGAGACTTTAGGGATGCAAGCTGAAAAGTTAATCCCATCTCCCCACCCATCACCATGGCAACTCCAACAGAAAGGCAAATTAGCAACAGAAAAGCATATCATATTTATTTAACAAAATATATGACACCTGGGCTTTCAGGACTGATGAGAAATGACAGATAAAACTGTATTTGTATGCTTAGGGTCCATGAAGAATGGACAACCATGTAGAAGTGACTGGACAAGGGTATGGCAGAAGTGTAATAGCCTCCTGTAAAAGGCTCAGTAAGTCGGGTCTGTTCGGTCTCCTCAGCCCCTCCGTATAGCATGCCTTCCAATCACAGAGCAGGGCACCTGCCATATGAAGGCCTTCAGAAGGGAAAGATCAGAGAGTGACATTTTAATGGTTGCTTTCAGGGAGAGTCTTCATTTCTGACTCACTTAGAGAACTACGGGAATGGGGAGAGAAGAAACTTGGGAGAACCTGGTTTTGAGGTCTTTATTTCCTTCAGTTCAGAATATTCAGTATGCCAGAGTGGCCTACTTTGGGTTACCATGTTACCATGTAATGAGCCATAACAGAACCATCACATGTGCTCACATGTCACCCTGATGCCTGTGGTGAATGTTATTGCTTCATTGCCTATTAAAACTTGCTTTCCTTTCAGTAAAACAGAAGAATTATACCAAGGCTTTGTACCCAGAGTTTCTGTTCATGTGTATTTTGCTGAATGTCTGTCTAAAAACGATCAGAACAACAGTAGCATCATTAAAACTAAGACATACTTGGATACAAACCTACCAATATATTTTCTGACTTATACTATAAATTACCTGGGAAACTGAAATATACTTACAAAAATATTTTCCTTATACAGTTTTCAAATTCTGAAAATGTTGTTAAAGTCAATTATTGGAAGCAAAAGTTGTGAAATGTTGATGTTACTAACAAGAGGCTACAATATAGAAAAAAGTTATAAGTAAACAAGTTTTTCATTGCAATAGGCAAATCATAACAGAAAGGTTAGGAAAAAATTGTATTGAGTAGAGACTGACAAATTGGGATCATATTGGCAAGTTAAATAATTTATGGGCTTTTTATTATATCATATTTCTTTTTTAACATTTTATATTTATTTATTCGTGTGTGTATGTGCCATATTGTACTTGTGGAAGTCAGAGGGCAACTTTTGAAAGCTGGTTCTCTCCTTCTGCCATGTGGGTTACAGGGATCAAACTCCTTCCTTTCCCTCCCTCCCTCCCTCCCTCCCTCCCTTCCTTCCCTCGTCTTTTCCTTCCTTCTTTCCTCCTTTCCTTATTTTCTTCCTTTCTTCCCTCCTTCCTTCTTCCCTTCTCTTCTCTTCCTCTCTCATTTCTTTCTTGGTAGAATCTGTCAGGTTGTGAAAAAATTAATTGACTCAAATAAAATTTTATCTGTTTTTCCTCAGCCTAGAATATCTAGCTGTAAGATTACATGAGAAGTCTTCTCTGGAAAATAAAGCAGAAATTCTGTGAAGCACTGAGGTCTGATGCTTGCTTTGTGGAGGAGCTTTCTGACCACGTTCCACATTCATTCCCTTTCTTTCTATGGCAATTGTTCTCTTTAGACATTCTCATTACTGTACCCATTTTCAAGAAGAAATATTTTGCTATGAAACTATTTTTTTTATTTAGAAGAAGCATTTCATTACAACAGCATTAACCTATTCAATAACATTTTTCTTAGCTAGCGTACATCTCTTTCAAAATTGGCTGTACATTTTTAGGTTTACAGATGAATTATTACGCTTGTACAATCTTTTACTCATTATAACCTCT
>NW_008352267.1:14761892-14762122 GCF_000622305.1 Nannospalax galili
GTTGGTCTCAAATAAACCTTATCTAGAGATATATTTCTTGATCTGTTATGTATAATTTGTCAGTAGATTGTAGGAATAATATGGTTCCCTCTGGTTTTCATGACTAGCTAGCCATTGTTTCTCTCTTGTGTCGTCTCACCCCTCTATCATCTTTTTTCCACTTAAGGTGCCCCCAATTGCCCCCTTTCTTCCTTACTAATACCCTTGCTCCTATGATCCTACTTCTCTTG
>NW_008352267.1:14762630-14763081 GCF_000622305.1 Nannospalax galili
AGTGTTTCCCTTTCCCCACATCCTCTCCAACATTTGGTATCATTTGTTCTCTTGATCTTAGCCAGTCTGACTGGGGTAAGGTGAAATCTTAAAGTGGTTTTAATTTGCATTTCCCTGATAATTAGTGATGTTGAACATCTTTTAAGATGCTTCATAGCCATCTTTTCTTCTTCTTTTGAAAACTTTCTTTTCAGCTCCTTAGCCCATCTTTCAATTGGGTTGCCTCTTGTCTTGGTTCTCTGTTTTTTAATTTCGTTACATATTCTGGTAATTAAACCTCTACCAGATGTGTCGCTGATGAAGATTTTCTCCCATTCTGTGGGTTTTCTGTTTGCTTCCTTGGTTGCTTCTTTTGATGTACATAAGCCTTTTAGTTTAATGAGGTCCCATTTGTTGATTCTTGACCTTGTTTCCTGAGCAATTGATGTCCGGTTTAGAAAATCCTTTCCTA
>NW_008352267.1:14766224-14791719 GCF_000622305.1 Nannospalax galili
TTTTGATTTTATATTGTCGTGGCCAGATTGATTTTGTCTTCAGGAGTTCTGCAGTGGCCCAATCCCAATGTGGGTCAGAAGTTTTCAGACTTTCTCCTTAGGTCTGGGATCTTCTAAGAATGATTTTGGCCTCAGGAACTTGGGTGAACTGACCTGAGATCCTGGCCATGGCCGTGCCAGGCAGGGATGCAAAGGCAGATGGGGTGGGAATAAGCCCCAAGATTTCCCAGGGAGTGGATTGAGTAGCTGGGTTGTACTGGATGCAAAGGATCAGGGAGAGGAAAGGTAAGCCTCAGAGTCCCAGAATGAGGCTGTCAGCCCCAGAAAGATGCTGGTGGGTGTTGCAGGACTAGGGAAGTAGAAGGAGGTGAGGGCAGAGCCAGATCCAGAAGCAGTGCTCCTGAGGCCCAAGGAAGGCACTAAGTTGGTCTGGGGACCCAGGACTAGGAATGGTGCAGGGCCCAAACTAGGAGTAGAGAACAGCGGGGGAGATGGAAGGGTGAACGCAGCTGGGGGAGTCAAGGTGCGGAGGGCTGCTCGATAGACTTACCCCAGGAGAGGCCTGAGGGCAGGAGAGCAGGCCAGGAGAGTTAGCCGGTGGTGCAGGTCCAGGGAAGCAGGGAGAGGTGAGGGTGGGGCCAGGTCCCGAAGCAGTGCTCCTGGAGCCCAAGGAAGGCACCAAGCTGGCATGGGCAAAAAGGATCAGGAAGCAGCACCGGTTCCCCAGGTGTCTGGGGACCCAAGACCAGGAATGGCACAGGGCCCAAACCAGGAGCAGAGAACAGCAGGGGAGATGGAAGGTTGAATGAGGCCGGGGGAGTCAAGGTGCGGAGGGTTCTGCGATAGACCCACCCCAAGAGGCCTGAGGATAGGAGAGTAGGCCAGGAAAGTTAGCCAGTGGTGCAGATCCAGGGAAGCAGAGAGAGGTGAGGGTGGGGCCGGGTCCAGAGGCAGTGCTCCTGGGGCCCAAGGAAGGCAACTGAGCTGGTCCTGGTGAAAAGGATCAGGAAGCAGCACTGGCTCCCCAGGTGTCTGGGGCCCCAAGACTAGGAATGGCACAGGGCCCAAGCTAGGAGTAGAGAACGGCTGGGGGTGATGGAAGGGTGAACACGGCTGGGGGAGTCAAGGCGCAGAGGGCTGCGTGATAGACTTACCCCAAGAGAGGCCTGAGGGCAGGAGCCCTATGAAACTATTTTATCTTCAGTTCATAATTAGTATCCTGGAAGCTTGGGACATATTTTAAGTTATATTATAAATATTAAACACAGACACTACGTTTAATTCTTGATAGTTTATGAGTACTAATCATGGGCTGTGGTAATGTCATTGTAATAATTGTTAAATTTCTCTAGATAGATTTGTGTGTGTAAACTAACTTATAAACGTGTGTGTGTGTGTGTGTGTGTGTGTGTGTGTGTGTGTAAACTAACTTTTAAACTTTCCAGGAATTGGTTGGTTCCTTACTGGCATGTGTCGTTTTTACTTCTGTGCTTTTATATTGCAAAAATCTACAGAACATTTCCTATAATGATTCCCAGCTTTTTCAATGAATTATGCTCCAGTGTGTGAATGAAGCTGGATAAGACTTGCACAGCCAAGGAAAATTTAGCATGTCTCTCTTCTAATTCCAAGCTACACTGAAAATATTGTTTCCTAGGCCATGGTAAGTCTTTTCCACAATATGTTTATTCTCCCAGTGTTTCCTCCATGATGATTGGCTGATTCATGGTTTTATCTCTTCCTTCTGAAAATGAACTCTCTCAACTCCTTTTGTCTATCTGGTGGAGAGAAAGTCCCAACATTTGTGTGTGTGTGTGTGTGTGTGTGTGTGTGTGTGTGTGTGTGTCTTTTCTAATGTCTCTCTTTAAATACCCCCAATTTGGAAACATTTGTTCTCTCAAAAGATGCTATATTTATTATACAATAAAATTACTTATTTAACCCATACTGTCAATGATTTATGATTATAAATCAAAACTCTTTAGGATCCTTGATGATCCTTTAGGAACGTTTACAACTCTTTTTACATTGCAGTTTCCTTTGGTGATATTTTGCCAGTGTCCCATTTTCCCCTATGTATTTAAGGACTCCTGGATTCTAGGAATCAGCAATGGGAACTAGGGTATGGTAGTATCCAGCTTTCAAGTCATCCCAGCAAGCAAAGCACAGCAAGGTGAAGAACCTGAGCTCCCAAAGTACATAAAGCATCTTGTTCCATTATGTAAATAGTTTTCCCATGTACTGGCCTGCATTATGATTGAGTATCTGCTAATTAGACCAGAGGACAAAACTACAAAGGCTAATTTACATTCTCTATGTGGTGCTTGGTTTGTTTCTGAGAAGCTTTCAGGAAAAGGTGCTTTAGAGGATTTAATTATCAACTGTCACCATGTGCTTGCTCCTGTGGGTGTTAGAGTCTGTGGCTCATCTTGCTTCATGGCCTTGGTTCCCTTATCCTGTGGGAGACTTCCAGGATCCCCTTAGCACAAGTGCAGGGTCAAGTCTCTTACCTTACCACTGATAAGCACTGTGCTCAACATGCAGACAGTCCTTTACTCAAGATTTTTCAATTTTTCAACTGCCAAAGTGTGAAGACCACTCCCTGAAGATGAATCGTACTTTTTGAAGTTGAACTTCTCTCAGGCTACTGATGTGTGTTTCAATAGTGTGAAAAGGCAGAGCTCCTCAGCATCCCTTCAGTTACACAATTACAAGGGGAAACAGCCAGCACCCTACTGTGTGCTAAGTAATTAGGCTAGGATGTTCAGATGTGTGTGTGTGTGTGTGTGTGTGTGTGTGTGTGTGTGTGTGTTGCTGGGGTTAGAAGCTAAGACATGATAGAGGCTAACCAAGTGTTCTACTACTGAGCTACACTCCTATCCCAGCAAATATTTTCAACTGGGCTTGAGAGCTGATGGAGCTGTTAAAGGCTCATATTCACAACCAAA
The DNA here is from genome assembly GCF_000622305.1 of Nannospalax galili. Lineage (NCBI taxonomy): Eukaryota > Metazoa > Chordata > Mammalia > Rodentia > Spalacidae > Nannospalax > Nannospalax galili. The sequence goes on from NW_008352267.1 coordinate 14,769,173, forward strand.
ATGACAAGAATTTTGTTACCAGATATTTCCAAATCATGATGGTTTTATCAGTATATAACCCTGTGGAATATTGAGTAGCATTTATAATAAAAAATAAAATGAAAGCTGATGGACTCCTGATTGCCTGTTGTTGCTGGGAGGTGTGAACAATGCCTGGCTCTCTCCTACCCTGATTTCCTATGACAAATGGAGGTTCAATTTCTCTAAATTGCAATTTGGGGAAACAGAGAGTTTATTGGACTTACAGAGAAGTGAGTGAGGGTTTATTTACAAAAGTGTGGGTGCTCCCCCTCAAAGCCACACTGGAAAGTCTCCATCCAGGCATGGCTTGTGACTTCCTAGCAGTTGTACAAAATGGCAAGAGACCCTCCCTACTACAGTTTCCTCTGCTTACATACCTTTAGTCCCCCTCCCCTCATGCAACTAGGACTGACAGGTTGTTTAGGAGGCATGGCTGACTCTCCCTACACATCTTTTCCTGAAGAGGGTAAACAGTCAGCAAATTTGTGGTCATCTTAGGCAAGCAGATGCAACCAAGCTTGGGAAGAAGGTGTCTGTTCATAGTTTGCAGGTCAGAGAACACTCCTATGCAACACCTGCTCCCTGTGCACTGATGAATTGAATTGGAAAGGGATAATAAGACAACCTAAGCTGTTTTGTTTTGTGAGTATTGTTTTGTTTTGTGTTTTAATTTGCTTTGGTTTTGAGACAGGGTCTCGCTGTAGTTCCAGGTGGCCTGGAACTCACTGTGTAAATCAGGCTGGCTTTGATCTCACAAAGATCTACCTGCTTTTTCTTCCCAAGTGCTGGGATTAGAGTTGTGTGCCACCACACCCAACCACATAATGGATTATGTGCTGGAGGAGCAGTTCTGATACTTCTACCTTAGCTCTGATAGGCTAAATGACCTTGAACAGCCCTTTTTTCCCTCAGAGTTTATATTTGGAATGCATAGTCAACAGAAATACTAGATTTTATATTATACATGAAAATATTCATTAAAACTAAGTCACTAAATCACAACTGGTCAAAATACAAAGAGTAAGCGACTGTGAGGTGCCCAACCCTAAGTGATACAGCTATAATGCAACCTCTACACATAAGGCTCAGAGCATCACAGAAGAGGGGTTAGAAAGAACGTAAGAGACAGACGAACAAGGCACCTGCTGCTGGTTAATGCATTATAGACATGATAAGGAAATTATACCAACGAAATCTCCATAGTATGATAGTCTAACAAGATCTGCATGATGACAAAATCAGTTGACATGCCAAGGTAGATGAGGGGGTTCCCCCCCATTTCTAGATGAAGAACTACAGGTAATCAATGGTTGCTGAGGAAAGGAGAATCAGTTTTCTCTAGGGACTAACTCTCTGAGAGTTTATCTAATTCTATGTAGGCAGCCCTAAATACAGGAACATGTAAGCACCACTACATGGACTCAGTGCATTTTATCTAAATGTATATTTAGAAATGTGTATATATATGTATGTACATGTAGCTATAATAAAGAAGAGGACAAGAAATTGAGAGGGAGTGGGGGGACATGGGAGGAGTTGGAGGAAGACTGGGAGGGGTGGAACTAATACAAATACAATATTCATGTATGAAATTCTCAAAACAAATACATTGTTTTAACAGCCCCAGCATCCTTGGCTATTAACCAATTCTGTTCTAACCTTCTTTAACCAACTTTCTAATTAATGGAGTATGAACTGTAGTAATTATTTCATATCACTATGGCTTTAATGTGTCCTCTTAATTTCATGTGATGGAAACTGAATCCCAAATTCATATGTTGAGGGTATTTTGAGGAGATGACTTTGTAGATAAAATGGTGAGGCATCAGCCTTGTGAGAGACTGGTGGCTTTACAAGAAAGGAGGAACAGTCTGAGATGGCTCATGCTTGGCTGTTTCATTATGGGATCTCAGGCCATGGTCCAGCCAGAAGGCCCCAGCAGATGTTGAGCAGATGCTGGCACTGTACTTCTCAGCCTCTAAAACCACAAGTCAAATTAGCTTCTGTTCTTTAGAAATTTCCCAATCTCCAGCATTTTAGTAAAAAAGAAAAAACAGATTAAAACATGCATTTATTTTCATAATTATTTATAAATGCAGGAGATATTGTTGAACTTTTCATGGATGTTATATGCAGGTGCCTTCTAAGTAGTGATCACTTAGAACAAAATTTCAACAAAGTACTAAAGAATGCTGATAATTGTTTTTAAACCTATATTCGCTGGAAAATTGTTTCACTTACCTGAAATATTGTTTCAGTCACCAAATTTATTTTAATATCATTCCTATTCATTTGGGAAAACTCTTTAATTTTCATCTAGTGCTGACTTTCAGAAATATTCATCCCTTATCTCCAAAACCGAAGCTGCTTTAATTACTTTTCCTTCCGTAACTTCGACTGTGGTGACTGCATGTGAGTATTTGTTAAAATGGGCCTACTGCTTTCCAAGCCAACTTTATCAACCATAGCCACTTAAGACCAGTGTACCTTCCTGCCCCTACTCAGCTATCACTATTGGTAGCCCACACACCCTGTGATTTGACCAGTACACCAAGAATGTATTTTAGGTGACCCAAGTTAGGAACTTTTCTCCTGCTTTCTAAAATGACTCTGAAGTTTAGATTTCTTAACATAGGGTCTCATATTTTTGTATCACTTTTTATGTGAGATGAAGGACAGCTTATACAACACAAAGTAAGCATCCATTTTCTTTTTGCATATGTTGTGTTTAGCCGTAGTAATATATTTGGCAGAACTGGATAAAGGAAGGAAGCAAAGTACTGTTCTGCCTGTAGTCCTTCACTGCCTCCCTTCCCACAAGTTTTCACCTGAGTAATTGATACATTTATTTATTATATGACAAGTGTCATACAAAAATAGATACTTTGAGATTCCTTCTCAGTCCCTTCAGAATGTTTATCACCAACAAAACAAATAATAACAAACACTGCTAAAAGTGTATGGAAATATCATTTACTCACTGTTGATGGGATCATAAACTGGTACTACCACTATGGAAATCAGTATAGAGGGTTATCACAAATTAAAAATAGAATGGCCATATGACTCTGCTTTACTATTCCTGGGAGATATCCAAAGGACTATGCCACAGAGATAGTTGCACACCCGTGTTTATTACTGCCATATTCACAAGGGCAAGGAAATGAAATCAACATAGTTGTCTATCAACAGAAAAAATGATAATGAAAATGCACAAGGAAATTTTATTCAGCCATAAAAATGAAATTATAAAATTTTCAGAAAAATGGATCGATCTGCAATTGTTATATTAAATGAGGTAATCCAGACTAAGAAAGATAAATAGAGCATGTTCTTTCTCATATATACATCTTAGACTTTCATTTTCATGTATGTGTATGCATGGGAGTGTGAGTGTAGGTATAGGTCGTAAAACCAGAAAAGGGAACAAGAGGGGAAAAGAGGTGTTGAGAAGAAGGGAATGTAACTGAATACACACAGCATGAAAAAGGAAAGGAGACTACTGGGGGTAGAGGGGTACAGTCAGGGGAAAGGGGAATGGGGAGAAGAGGGACGGAGGATCAGAAATAACCATGTTTAAAAATGCGACAATGAAACCTAATGTTTCATATACTAATTTCAAGAATTGCTTTGAGTATCCCTTCACCCCTGAAATTGTGACGCAGTCCTTATATTTTGGAGACCTAAAGTCCCAGGCTCCCCTTTTTCTGGTTCTTTTATCACGGCTCTTACAATTGTTCCCCTGGTGAGCATTTCACGTCCAGAACTGTAGGCATATGAAGACATATTCTTTTACTTTTCCTTATGAATATTTAAAGTTTGAGTTCACTGAATAAAATAAAAGTATCCTAACTTAACCAAATCTCAGTTGTAGTGAATTTCATCTCTATTTTATCCCATGAACTATTTTTCCCATGGTTTTCTTGGTAAAAATTCTGTGCAATAATGACAGCTGTTTAGCAACTTGAAATTTTGTTTAGAGAAAAAGCTGATTCAAATACTACATAAGATGTTAGCTGTCAAATTTAGAAAAGCAGGAGATGTTTTAAATTGTATATGTGAAGCTGCTCTGAGTTCATGACATTTGTTTCTGACTAGTGAAATAAGAATTGTTTTTTTTGGTCTTTTTTTGAGACAGAGTCTCCCTGTAAATAAGAATGTTTTTTAACAATCTACCTTGTTGGCCCCTTCAGAGGGCTCTCCACCCATGTTCCTTGAGATTTCCATTACAAGCATATCCTCAAGCATGAAGTTCCCACATTGTTAGAAGGATAATGACAGCTGCTCACACTGTACATATTCTAAATATATTCCACCAAAAGCATACTAAATCTTATAATATGTAAAATCTCAGAAATTCTGGGACCAACTGCTATGATAATCATTTTTAAACAATAATGAAGCATTTTTCCTGCTAAGAACACTCTGCATATTACCTAAGAACACACTTTATATTCGGTGGTGGGGCATAGAAATGGTCCTAGGGTTATCTCTGTTCCCTGACATCTACAATTCCTTTTCTGACATGTTCACTTGTAACATAAAATACACCTTGATAAGTTATCATCAGTCAAATGAACATTTGAAGAAAGAAAAGTATTGTTGTAACAATGAAAGATTGCTAATCCTTTATAATGAGATCTCAGCACATATTCTCATCCTACTCCATGAAGAACATCTGACCTTTAGATGAGTATTTTAGGCATTAAATTCATATTTCCAACAAATAAAATTAAATAAGATGTCATTAAACTCCTTAGCAAGCAAATATTTATAGTGAATGTGGTATATATAACAGACCATGTATTTCACAAAGTCATTCAGCTGTCCCATTTTTATAGCTAGATGAACTGCACCAAATTGTATTTCACACTGTCCAAGAGCCTCTGAACCACTGCCTAAATAAAAGCAGTGTAGGTATCGAAACTGGCAACTGTGGCATGCAGTTTGTCACAAATGAGTTTAATGAAATATATCTACTTATCCACTGTCTCCAAAATGAACAATATCTAGTGTGTGCATTGCAAGCACCTATCATGTAGGAATTTTAAGTGATATAAAATAATAGCAATTAGAAGGAAAAAATCTCAATGATGGATATATGTTATTGGTCATAATTGAAAAATAAATACAAAGAAGTGGATAGGGCTTGTTGGTTCAGAAGTGGAAAAAGGTTGAGCCTGCTGACAGGTTTGGTTCCCATAGGATTCAAAGCTGAAAGTGTCCTATGGGAGATGGGATTAAACCCAAGATGTTCCCTGTCATGAGTGGAAGCTCAGAGCAGTGGTGCTCACCATTATGTGAACCAATGGTTCAAGCATTTCTAAAAATGCATCACTGTAAGGACAGAAGTAGGTGACGCCTAGAAATGAGGGTAGAAACTATGACGGCAGGGCCTGCAGGCCCATAATAAAGGCAGTGAGAGACCTCACACTCAGATGAACCTGGAAACCAATATTCCAAAACTCATAAGGATTTCCAGTTTAGGAATAATTGTCATGAGATGAACTTGGTCTAGATAAAATGAAAATATAGTAGAAAAATAGGAAAGTTGATTTCAAGTACATGAGTTAAGGATCCTCAAGATGATACGAGACATAAAGCTTCTGGGAACAAAAGAAGAAAATATAAAATGATAGCAATTGGGATAGAAAGAAAGGAAAAAAAAAGGTTTAAAAAATACAGTAATTGAAATAAGAGCAAAATTATAAACTCTCTGGATTCATTCCAGAACTAGAAATAATTAATTAGCAAGGATAAAATACTGATGCATTCTAGCAGAACATTGCAGAGAGATAAAGAGATTCAAAATATAAAAGTATCAAGAAGTTAATATAGAAAAGAGTTTAAGAAAGCTTACCACCCAATAATTAGCACTCCAGGAATAGACATTAGAAATACAGAAGAATAATATCAAGAGAACAAAATAACTACAATTTTTAGATTTAAAGATATGAGTAGTTAAACTATGAGCATCCAGTGTCAAGTGGGTAAATTAAAGACAGTAATGTTTCAATATACCTTGGTGAAAATGTAGACTATTAAGGATGAAAGTAAAGCTCCTATAAAGCAGGAGGCAGATTTCACTCAAAGGTACCCCAATCAGATGGCAATGATGGTGGGGATGGAAGAGAGGGTCAGTGTAGCATCTCCTCTTATTCAAGAAGTGGAAGACACAAGGTCATTGTGCCAATAGCTTTTCCACCCAAAGTTCCAAACACTTCCACAATCCTCCCCAAAACACCAAGGTCAGGTCTGCCACAGCAATACCCCACTCTTTGGTACCAATTTCTATTCTAGTCTGCCTTCAATTGGATTCCAAATAAATTGAGAGATTGTAAAGAAAAACATCACCAAAGAGAAATCAAGGAAGAATAAAGTCGGTAAAAGAAACAAAAGAGAAACAAAAAATGGAAAGAGAATGTGACATTTTTAAGGTAGTCTAAATTTCAAATAAATTAGTAAACACAATAAAGATTGGTGGATTAAATTTTGTGATTGAAAGGCATATTATTAGAGAGGAAAATAAAACATAAATATACTTCTATAATGAAATGATTCAAAATATTTAATAAAAAGAGGAAAACGAAAGATCCCAATACTTGGAAAATACCAAAAACTAAATTATGGGTATTATATAAGACACAGTTTATTATATTTCTTTCTAACCATGGAGTACCAGTTTCCTACATGCAGTTGCAGATATCTATTTATTTAATGGTGCTTTCCTCACATGTGTGGCTTGTAGATGAACAGCTCATTTCAGAGGAGATAAGATTAAACTTTTGGTATGTATTTTATGGGGACTTCTGAAAGAGAAAAGAACAAAGATACTTAGAATAACAAGAATATCTTTAAATGTGGTTACAGTATTTAATAGTTTTTTAAAAAGTTATGTGTATGTGTGTGGGGGAGTGGATGCATGGGGAGTGGTACCCATGGAGGCCCTGGAGCTGCAATTACAGATGATTGTGAGTTGCCTATCATAGGCGCTGGGAACCAAACTTAGGTCCTCTGTAAAAGCAGCAAATGTTCTTAACCACTGAGCCATCTCTCCAGTCTTGAATTTTTAATTGGATACAAAGTGCCCTCATTTGAAGATAGATCAGATCCAGTTTCTTGGTTTCATAAAACTTTCACTTTATTGCATTGTGTTTTGGGCTGACTACAGTGAACTCCTCTGGTTCTCCATCCCTTACTACACCAACAGCCTGTGACCAGAGATTTTTGTAGTTTGACTATAGAGACTGTATTCCTTCCCATGGATATTATGTTCACTCTCATGACTTGCAATACAGTGCTACTGGGTGTCATATGACTTTGTGACTTTGAAAAGTGTTTGCATTCCTGAGCTACTAGTCCATCTTTCCCACTGTCATGAGAATAGGCCTAATTGAGCCTGTTCACCATTCCATTCACATACAGCAGATATCAGCTAAGTTTTGGCTGACCTTAAACACAAGACCAACTCCATTGAGTCAAAATAGCCACAGAACTAAGTCTATACATCAGTGAACTCACAAATAGGTAAGACTAACTGATGGCTGTTTTAACTCCCTGAGATTTGGGCATACCCGGCTCTAAGTCATTAGAGTAGCAAAGGCTAACTGGAGCATACTGCATCATGATTTAATAGCCAAATTGAATCTAACAAAATAAAGCAATATAAAGCCTTTATCTATAAATCTAAGTGTATATATATATATATATCAAGAAATATAGAACCTATATCTATATTGAAGAAATGGGATTCAGTTGTTACAATTTGGATCTAGAATGTCCCTAACAAGCCTGTGTGTTAGAAGCTTGGACTCTATCTAACATGGTGTTTGGGGAGGTGTTAGAGATGTTAAGAGTTTGGCCCTAGTGGGAGATGATGCATTGAGGTGTACCTCTGATGAGGACTGTGGGATGCCAAGCTCTTCCAGACTCTTCCTTTTTCTTTCTTTTACTTTCCCATCCTGAGCTGAGCACTTCGCTCCACCATAATCTCCTTGTCATGATGGGCTTCCTTGCTAGAGATCCAAAAGCAGTAGAGCCACCTGAACATGAGCTGTAATCTCCAGAACTATAAACAGAAATAAATCTTTTCTCTTTGTAAGCTTATTATTTCAGGTGTTTTTGATAGTGATATCGAGATGACTAACACATTTTTCTTTATACAACACTCAGCTCAAGAAGATAGAAGAAAAATAGCAGGGTAAGTTAGAGAAGTAGAAAAAAGGAGAATATAAAGAAGTGAAAAAAAAGGAAACTTTAAAGCGTGGAAATCAAGTTGCCTTTCTTTTTCCCATGCAGACATCTGCAATGTTCAGAGCAGGAGTAGGTTGTAGTAAGGTTGAGGTGTTACCTTCTTCTGTGGGACTAGTATTCAGGGCTGTGAGCTCTATCTATAGTCTTCCCATAAGAGTCAGCTACTGTCTGCAAAAGCAATCACTGTCTAGAAGTCAGCACAGTCCTGGCCAATCCCTTATTCTCCTGCCATGTGGTGTGGCTTGCTCTGCCTGAACGTCTCTCCCAGGGTCAGCTCTGGCCACCTCTCACTTTTGTAGCCTCTGTTATTGTGTAGCCTGCTTACCTGCATGCCCTCCTTTCAGTCCTGTCTGTTTGAGTCTCTGCTTTGTCATCTTCCCATGCAGGTGAAGGTGCCTGCATGCTCTACTTCATACATCTTAATTTCAGAACCCAGAAACCATGCTGTAAGCTGCCTCCATATTGGCTAGTCTATGGATGTAAAGATAAATACATGAGACAGTTTAATACTATCTCCATTTATCAGACTAATACTAGTAGGTGCTCCCCAGACTCATGACCTATCAAACCCTGGTTCTTAGCCTCATTAACAGTGGTAGGCATGAATTCCATCTTGTGGAGTGGGCCATAAAACCAATCAGGAAGTGGTTGGTCACTCCCATAACATTTGTGCCACTATTGCACCAGTAGACATATCTTTCCAAGTCACTCACTACTGTAGTTTGCTAGACAAGACTGCTGACTACTTTACTTCCCTGATAGCATGCAGAGAATCTTCCAGCATGATATATACTCAGTAGGGATGAAGATTCCAAGTTGGTACCTGCTTGATTTCTCCATGTTCTATGACTCAAGTCTGTGTCATCTTCAGCAATATATTCTTACCATAAAGTTCTGTAGGGTAACCAAGACCAATGACAATATCCTGTAATGTTCATGGAATTATGAGACACTACTAATCAAAAACTCCAAAAGAGATAGCCCATATCTGGTACTGGGTTTTTTATTTGTTAATCTACAGTATCTGGCAGAAGCATTGTTTCTACATTATAGGTTAACAATATTTAAACCCTTTTATATATGTATATATAATATATACACATATTTTATATATATACATATATATGATATATATGTGTATATTTATGTATTTTAGAAAGCTTCTACAGCAGTAGGTGTCCATATGGCTTTTTCAATGGTGTTTAGTATTAGTTATCTCTCCCTATACTCCCTCCTCTACTCTGCCTTCCCAGACTCTACCCCATTAAACCTTTCTTGCTCCATTATTCATCACCCTTTAATACGGTCTGCATTCTACCTTCTCTCTCTTAAAAGACCACCCCTATGGCCCCTTACTACTTTCCTGCTTTCTATGATATTCCAATTTAAGCACACATATCTAAAGATTAAAAGCTTGTATCCAAATATGAGAGGAAACACATGGTATTTGTCTTTCTGGGTTACCTAGGAGAAGTTTCTTAATGGTAGCCTAAATATCCTCATATTGTATGTAGTAATTACATATTTATTCTGACTTTTATTTTTCTAAAAGCAGCACATTGCTTTCAAAAAAGCAAAGAACATATTAAAAACTAAACAAATCCAAGTCCATGAGTTACTGACTTAGCCTTGAATATTTGTAATTATATCTTCATAGATTATTCATAACACTAAATATCCTTTCCATGTTACTAGGGCACAGCAATTGAAAGAGAATATTGAACCACTTTGAACAATTTTGAAGCAGAAGTGGATTTAGAAAGAAAAAGATTTCCTGCTGTTCAGCTTTTAATAGATATTTTTATTCTATTTGACATCAGTGTATACTATATTTTAGGTACTGACTTAACAAAAATCTCATTATATTGCTATGAGAGACAAATATACAAATTCATGTGCAATATGTCTGGTAGGAACCAGTGAAATAAAAAATCAAACGGGGATAGAGTTTTGAAAGGATACATGTAGAGTGGTTTTCATGGCTTTTCTGATCAAGGAGTATTTTTTTTTTTTATGTGTATGCGTGTATTGCCTGCGTGTAGGTAAGTGCCCATGTCATGCAATGCCCACGGAGGTCAGAAGAGGCTGTCAGATCCCCTGGAACTGGAGTTACAGACAGTTGTAAGTTACCATGTGGGTGCTGGGATTCAAACCCAGGTCTTCTGTGAGAACAACCAGTGTTCTTAACCGCTGAGCCATCTCTTCAGCCCCAGATCAAGGAGTATTTTAAACAAAGGCTTGAAGAAAGTGAGAGAGCCAGTCCTAGCTAGCTGGAAGGGAATGTTTCTGATCACAAGGGGAGTAACTTCAAAGGCCCCAACAGTTCTGCCTGTTTGGTAAAAGCAAGCCAGTGAACAGCACCAGAAAGAGTGAGTAGGCTGATGGGGTTTGATGAGATTGTGAAGACAGCATGTAGGAGGTGGCCTGCAATATCCGATGTCAGGTAAGGCCTGATGGGCCACTGTGAGAGCAAGACCTGTATCACTGAGTTAGATGGGAATCTACTGATGAAGGCAGTATTTAAAAAATATGCCATTCTAAATTATCAGAAGAAAGCCAGAGCATCACATATTTGATGCTCCTAGCTACAGATTTCATGTATCAGACCAAAAACTGACATATTTCATTGTCTATGAAAGTGATGAAAACTCCTTAACATTTTAAATGTTTAACTTGTTAACAGCAAACAAGTGTGTTGAGCAAAAATTTTAAGTCACGGTAATCAGCTTGTTAAATCCACCAAATATGTGTCCTTAAAAGGAAAGTACAGAGAGTGGGGTGTGGTGGCACATGCCTTTAATCCCAGCACTCAGGAGGCAGAGTCAGGTGGATCTCTGTGAGATCAATGCCAGCCTGGAACCATAGGGAGACTCTGTCTCAAAAAAAAAGGAATACACAAAGATATAAAATGAAAAATGACAAAGAGAAAACATTTAGATGTATATCTGCATGTTACCTCATTGTTAGGTAGGCTTCCATAAATTTGGATAACAAAGCTTGTTATTTGAATCAACATTGATGGTGTGATGGCTTAACCTGGAAAAACTGATGTTTCCAGTTTCACTAACCACTGGGCTTGCTGTGATGATAGAAATGAAAATCAATTACATACAATTTAAGAGCCTTGATATATACTTTGTGTAACAGACATGCTTCAAGGCAAAATTTGTTGAGAAATTCTTTGAAGTTTGAGGTTTTGATGCAATTCATAAGAATTCAAAGCTTTGGGGCTAGAGAGCTGGGTGAGCAATTCACTATACACATAAAACAATAAAATAAAAATTGTAAATAAAATATTAAAAAATAATTAAAAGCATAAAAGTTGATTGAATGATAGAAAATATATGCCATAGTACTCTAGTCAGTTACTGTCAGTAGGTTCCTAGAATTAAAAGAACACAATATATATACATATATTTATCTGTAAAAAACATCAACTTATAGTCTCCAAAGATACTCTAAAAGTATAAAAATTAGAGAAAATCCTTATTATTCTAAAACTAATGCTAAAGAATTCAATTTTCTTTTCTCTCTGGAGAGGATGAAACCCAGAAGTCATCTTCAAAACAGAAAGACGTATTCAGATATTTTAACTACTTTAAAATCTCATACAGCATACATTTGAACTAATACATATTTAAAACATTCATATGCTGGCTTAATCTACATTAGAATTTTGCCAGTGTGATGACTGAACAGCTTATATCTTTTACTTGGACAAAGGAAGAGTAATATGTGGCTCAACAGTAGAATAAGTTTTTGTTTGTTTAAAGTTACATAACGTGGGGTTTTAGAAATTTTGAGAGTACATAGAAAAAGACACTGTGATTTTTGATCTTTATGACAAGAAAATCACCCTACTATGAATTCAGGAGCATGGAAAGGCAATACTGAAGCTCTTTGCCTCCATGTTTTACCTGAGAGTGAGTTTACCATCCCACAGCTGTGGCTGGAGTCCACCTTTCCCTCCTTCAGGCCACCTGTTTGAGTGAGAGGCTACTGCTATGGGAATTAGCTCCTGGCACTGGCCTTTCCCTTTGTCCTCCTTAAATCTCAGGAAAAGTCAAGGAAGCAATATCCTGGTAGAATAGACTCCACCCTAACTCCACCCTTTGACTTCCTTTGTACCTGCAATGCACATTGTATTGTGCAAAATGAGGAGATAGGGAGCTAGGATTCACTGGAAAAGAACTATACCTTCTAGTCATTCACAAGCAGCATTCTTATTCTATATATTAAGAAACTTCAGCATAGTGAGCCTTATTTAACTAGCAAGCAGGATATGATGGAAATCGGTTTTCTTGCCAGCCATGGTTAATGTCTGTTCTCTAACTGTGAGGTATAATTGCATTGTGCTTATGATGACACTTCTCTAGCTAGTGGTTTATATATGAATCTTAAATTGAAGTAAGTTTGCCAGGTTAAAGATGACATCCATTCATGTAAATATTATACTTAAAGGACAAAAAAAAAGATCCTTGATATTTGTAAATTATAATATTGACTCTATAGAAAATACCTTTGGTGAATAGGAAGTCAGCCACAAATAACATCTGCACATAAACATCTGCCTAGGTACACAGTTTACAAAACAAAATCTATTTGTAGCCTCTCAGATAAACAAGATTTTGTTTTTACTAAACAATTTTGTCAACATTTCTTCGTCTTCCAGCATTGAAATATACATGTTCAACCTCTCTCCTAAGTGTTCCTTTCACCTTCCTGTTCTGAGGGAAACCTGGATTCCCCTCAGGACTCTGCCCTCTGGCAGCCCTCTTAAGTGGAGCTTTCTTCTTTCTACCATCCTTTGTGAATCTGGTGATGATGAATTCTTACTGACAACACCATTTCCACATTTGTCCTTCCTTACTGTGCACAAAGCTTCATTTCTGGGGTTCTTGATCTCATAAGGTTTGATTTTATTTCATTTGTCTTCAAGTTGTGGGCTCTTCTCTTCATGTATTTAAGGTTTCTTTGAGTAGATCATGGTTGCTCATCCACCACAGTTGCCATCATTCTTAGCAATTTTGTTGTCTATGTGAACCATCTTAGAATTTCCAATCTCTCAGTTTCTGGACTTGTCTGTTCTGGAGTCCACCCCCATATCTCTCAGGCACTGGTCAAGGACTTTCTTTTCTCCATACAGTTAAGAGTCATACAATTTGGGAGTCTTTTGGATAGACTCACTGAAGGGGGTACCCCAGTTGCCACACACTGCATCCCTGTTCAGCATGTAAGAAGCCAGAGCAGTCTATGTTCCAATTCCCCACTGGCAAATTTGGGGTAACCTCTCCAGAGGATGGTATAATAAAAATAGGGGGTAGAAATTGACTAGGCAGTCAGGGTAAAAACACCCCAAAGAATTTTTCTGGGTTAAAAGTCAAAATGTCCTTGGGCCTCTTAGCAGCCTGGTCTGCATCAAAGTCCAGAAATATCAAAAGTCTTTAAGAATTCTTGTCTAATCCCTAAATTTGAAAGGTTACCTCATCAGAGGGGGGGAAAGATTAGAGCAACATATAGCCCCAGAAGTTCTCAAGAAACCTGGGTTTACTCTTCCAAGCCCCTGAAACCACCTGATGGGCATGTACCTTCAGTCTTACTAAGTACCTGACTACAGAACAGCTAGAATGAGACTCTCACCATGGAGACATGTGCATAAATCTTGATGCTCCCCCATCACTGCACTCCCTTGCCAACACTTCCCATCTTCCCTTCTCACTTTCCCTAGTGCCAACTTCCAATAATTCTTTGACTACAATGGGATATTTATAATTAGTATTCATTGTACAGTTGTTCTTACTGTTGCTCTATTAAGTTGAGGATGACTTGGATTTACCCTCATGACAACCAGTTTTCAAGCACTTCATTATTCATCATTTTTCACCCTTAAATCTTTAACTCCTTGTCTTCAGCTTACATCCCTTGCTGTCCGATCATAACTTCCTGTCATACAATCCTACTTCCTCCTTTCACTCATGCTACCCTGGCAAAATCCCACCCCTGCTCTTGCTAGGAAGCAAATACACTATTCATTGAATATTCTGGAGAAAAGTACTCAACCACACTGGTCTTAATTTACATTTACTTCTTGGACTACATCTATTTCTGCTGTTTTCATCCTATCTTATTCCTCACTCTTCAATTTAGACGTTTCATAATATTACTGTTTTTTTAAAAAAAACTTCTGAAATAGTTCATAACATAACAGGTTTTGTTATGACATTTTTATATATGCTTAGTTTAGTTGACCGTTCCCCCTTAATTGTTATTCTTGATGTTATTGTTTTATAAAGTTCATAGTGACTTAAATTAGCCCTCATGTTAAACAATTTTTAATTTAGTTTGATCACACAGTAGGTACTCCTTTTTGTCTTGATTTCCCTACTTTGTATAGTTATTTTTAGACTCTATCATATCTACCAATAGTTTATTTGTTGCCCAGTAGCATTCTAACTTAGTCACTTTGGTCTTGCTTTAAAGATTTTTGAGTGGGACATGAACAGTGCTTCGTCTGGAGCTAATGATTCCATACTACCAAGCTGATAGGCCCTTCTCTATGCACTCTAAAAGTCATGTGAATTGTGAAATATTCCTGACCTACTGGTGATGAGAATAGGCACTATTCCAGCCCTCCCTGAGTATCAGGCACTGTGACCGCTAGTGTTTCTGAGTGCTTACTGAGCTCCAACCCCATTACCTTTGTCACATTCATAGGTCTGACCTGAACTTTGATGAACGCTCACTGGGATAGGACTTCTGAAGATCTCCAGAATTTTCTCACTAGCAACTCTCTCTTTTCAGGTTTTCAGTATTTATCTATTCAATAGGTGAATAAGAAGAAGGTGGTTTATCCGCACATTGGGACATAGGCAGTAGCAAAAAGAAACAAGCTGTCAAGTGATTAACTGACATGGAAGAATTGTATTACTAAGTGAATAAGCCAATTTGAAACTGTGCAGTTCCAATTAAATGGCTTTTTTATAGCATCGGGGATTGAACACAGTTCAAACTTTACACATAGTTGGAAAGTACCTACTACTGAAAGACACAGTCTCAGTAAGTGATTCAGGGTTGCTTGTTCTACAGAGGGTTTCAAGGTCAGCCTGAGCAATTTAGCTGCATGCGAAATCAAAGTAAAAGTCTAAGTTTTAACTTTAATGTCCTCATTAAGTTATTTACTTCAATAAGAGGTCCTCTGGAATATGTTTGGCTAATATTCAAGTATTTTGTTTATTTTTGTGTCTTCATTTTTCTTCTTATTCCCCATTTTACAATTTCTTCTTCCAACATTTCAAAAACTAATTTTGTATTCTATTTAATACATTAATCATGCTAATTAATCTTTCATGGTTAACATTAAAATTTCCTTATATCAGCTTCTTTGTGTGTTTTATTCACTTGTACATAAGTTACTTCCATGTTTTGGCAGTTATAAATATGGCTGCAATAAATATCTATATGCAAATTTTTTCATGAACATGGAATTTCAACTCATTTTGGTAAATACCTCAAAGCACAGCTGCAATGTCACATACTCACAGCTGTATTTGCTTCTGTTACACTTCACAAGTACAGTAGGTTCGTGACCACTTTTTTCTTAGCTTACTATTATCTGGACTTCTGTGTTGTACTAAATTCAAACTATGAAGGGAATTTGGTAATTGCAAGCTCTTGGGGGAAAATTCTTTTCCTTGCTGAGCTGAAGCTGAGGCTGGTAAACACCCTTGCCATTTGTCTCTGAAGATAAACTTTTCGGTTCTGCACTTTCACTAAAAGATACAGCACTTCAAACCCCCCAGTTTTATAGAGAAATCTCAGCTCTAATATCCTGTCTTGCTTCTTTCAGTGCAAGGCCTTGTTTCCTGAGGCCGCTTAGCTATTAAAACCCAAGTCTCTGTGTGAGGCACATCTAGAAATTCACTGAAATAGCATCAGTCTTGCATTCAGGTTTTTTTTTCCCCTTTTGTTGCTAGGAGTACAGCTGTTAAATTCAATGTGTAGTTTTCTTTTCCTTTTCTACATTTTTAAGGTTTTTTTTAAATGCCAAATCCACTATTTTCCTATAAAAGATAAGATCAGAGAGTTTTAGCATCATGTATTCAATTTATTGCTCCCAAAGCTAACAGACTATGTAAATTTCTACTGATTGTCTCTAAGTAATAATTAACTGGGTTTTATTCAAGGCTATCATGTTTTTTTTTACTACATCGAGAGTGGGATCTTTATCTGATTTCTTTGTGTACCTCTGCATTCCTTATACAGAGTAGGTATTTAGTAAAGGGTGAATTCAAAAAATGTCTAATATTGAATGATGAAATACATGAATGAGATGTCTAACCCTGGATGTTTCTAACCAAGTAACCCCCTAAGTCAAGAGTTTGGATTTAGTAGTAATTGCAAACACAGTCATCAAATGCAGCTGAGCATTTCTATTTGGGGAAGTGTTCCTGAGATTCAGGAACAATGTTATATATTAATTCTGTGGGAAGGCTTGTTATACAACTACCATACAGGTGTTTCCTGTTGAAACTTTGCGTTCCCATACAAGAACTTAGAAGACAGCTGAGAACAAGCCTGAGCCCACTTAATTACATTTGCCCAGTGTGCTGTATTGAAAGTCACTGACCAAAAATAACACGTTTAAGTACTGTTGGAGTTGAGATACAAACCAGCAGCAGTCAGGAAATTCAAAATTAAATCTGATCTCCACCCTTCACTCACCCCATTGTGCCCAAGCAGCACCAAGGTCAGAAATTAATTGGAGACACTGCAAAACACACACAGCCTACAATATTCCAGCTCAGTGAGGTCAGGAGGAAAACTTAGTTAAAACCTTATTAGACTAGTTTACAGGAGCACATTATTGTGAATATGAAATTAGTCTTGCCTTGATGGATTGTCACCTACAAAGGTAATTTGTTTGGAATAATTTGAAAAAGCAAGTGAACATAATTAAGCTTCCATTTTATGACAGTCCTGTCATTTGTCTCCAGGTTCACTTGTCTCTGTAGATTGAATATTGCAAAGGCCTACAATATAATGGGACACATTTCAGCCATTTGGTTTTAAGTTAATATTTGGGTGTCTCTAATTTAAAAGATAACCTTAGAATTGACAGCAAAGCTGCATTTCATTTTATGAATTTTTTTCTGTAGAACTATAAATATAAGACAAACTTCAATATTACCACAAAAAACCAGAAATATATTGCGATGGATTTCATACTACAATGAACACAGTAGTCAGTCTTTCCTAAAATTAAAGCAGCTTCACTTGGCTTCCTGGTTGCTGAAATACGTGCAGAGCAGTATTTTCTGGATTATACACTATCCTGCAAGTGTATTTATACTTTCCTTCTAGAAGACTCTACAATACCTTGCCAAACTCATTAATTTCTTTCCATTTTATTTGAGACACTACAACTTAATGTTGATCATGCTTCTTAGATTATGTATGCTTATGTGTTCATGTTTATGCACAGTGTGTGTACGTGTATGCCAGAAGTCAATGACCTGTGTCTTTCTCAGTCTCTCTCTGCCTGTTTTGAAACAGACAGTCTCACTGAATCTGGATCTTGCTGATTCACCTATACTAGCTGTCCAACAAGCCCTTCTCTCCTGGATCCCCCAGCACTGACACTCCAGGTGTGTGCAGCCATGCCTGGCTTTTATGTGAGTGTGGGGGATTGAACTCACCTCCTCTCACTTGTGTGGCAAGTGCTTTACCATCAGAGTCATCTCCCCAACCTCTCATGTTAGCTTCTTGAAACACAGAAAAAAAGTGTTTTTGCACAAAAGGTTAAAGGAAAAAAAGGTAAATAGCTGTAGAAAATCTAATAGAATTAGTAATGTGATGCATTACATATGGTATTTAATCATCTATCACATATTAACTGGAAAATATGACTAAATTTATACTAAGGTTTCCAATCATTTCCAGATTGGAGCAAAAGATAAATGGATCATTAACTCAGAGTAGCTATTTTTTTAATTATTTTACTTTGCATTATGGAACTTAAACTATAATAAATTATTTTGAAGTTAAGCTATATTTTTAAACATCGAAAAAAAATGGAGGGACTAGTACTAGATTTATATAGTTTTTTAAAAGATATCAATTGGTCTTCGTATTTATAATGTGTCTTTAAAGTGAGATTGAGGATTTTAAAGGCATAGTGCCCCAGTGTGCAACTACTTATGGATCTTGCCAGTGTCTACATCAGTTCATAAGGAAAACATAAAATTAACTGGAAAAGTACCATAAATTAAGTATTCTTTGAAAAGTCAGACTTTGTAAGAAAATGTTTTATTGCCTGATAAGATTTAAAAAGCAATAAATCAGTCATGTCTTGGGATTGAGCCTATTGTTTACTTTTTACATCCCAGGCATAGATTCTGAGCTTATGCGTTTATCAAGGGCTCTGGGAGAAGGGCTTCTAGGAGACTCTGCCACGTCGCCAGGCAAATGTGTTCAGTGTTTGGCTTAGTTCTTCTAGCATCCTTTCAGTTCTCTGATTTTCCCATTAAATTTTTGTCTACTGACTTCCATTCTTCTAAACAGCAGACAAACACATAAGATAAGTACTCTATAGAAATGACCAGTTCTCTCACTACTAGGGAATTACATAAAACAATTCTGTATTCACCATTATCAGGCACAAAGGAAGAGTAAAACCCACCCCAACATGACCCGCTGCACAAAATACCTTTTGTTAGCAACTTAAATGCTTTTCTGAATTCTCAAACCACCCATTGACAGATTTTCTTTTTCCCACATACATAATTTATAAGTCATCTAATTAATATTTCACAAGTTAAACAATTGTTAATATTAGTTACTGGCTTTCATGAATGGCAAAAATTAATTTCTCCTGAATCTACTTGCAATGCATTTCTCCCTTTCTCCAATATATGCGGAGCAGAGCCTTGGATGTTTGCAGCCTTACATTGAGGAGCAGGCTTGCAATTAAGTCTCTCACCAGACAAAAGCCTGCACACTGTGAACAAGTCTTAGCAGACGATTGCTTAAGGGGAAATCCTATACCACATGATATATCACTGACCTTTCTCCTCTGTCCTTGTTATACAGAGTTCTGAGCGCCTCCTCTGGCTCCATTTATAGGGTATTTGACAATGACAGATAGTTCTATTTTTCCATTGCTGTTCTTGCATTTACATGAAGTTGCAGTTACGTGGGAGATTTGGAGAACACAGAATGAAGCTGAAAGGGGCAGGGAAAAAAAAATGTCCAAAACCTTCGTCTGGCAGATCCTCAAGATCATGAGTAACTTTTTAAAATTACTACACGCAACTAGAATTTGGAGCCAATACTTACTATAGCAAACTACTTGAAATGCAAACTTTTGCTGCTGTCTGGTCCCTTGGATTGAGAGTTTGGACACCATCCTCTAAAGATTTTGGTGACTACCTTTACATGAGCATCTAAGATAAGACTAAAATCCTCTGCTTCGAATCAGATGAGGGTTAGTATGAAAAGAAGGTCTGGTCTCAAGAGTTAAACAGAAACATACGCGGTCTTAAAATACATGAATATATGAGACAAGCAGACTTCAATTCCTTCGTTTTCTCTCTGAAGTCACTAAATTGAGCTGACATAGCTTGTGTGTCTCTTGAATCAACGTTTTCCATACCAAAAGCCATTGCCCTGGAGGGACCATTGTTTTCTGTTCCCACATTGGTAACTGAATAGGTCATCTCCACTTTCCCTGGATTTTTAGAGCAAGAGTCATCATCTTACAGCAGAGACTAGCCACGTCTGTATCCTATTTACAGCTCCTTACTGGCTTCCCATTTCTCCCATGAAGTCTCAAGTCCTCCACATGACTTAGAATGCTTTGTGAAGCAGCTGCTACTTACATCCCAGCTGATATTCTGCACTGTCCTGCAGTCCCCCTCTGTACCCTCCTCTGGGAAATGCTCACAGCTGTGTATCTGGCCAGCTCTTGGTCAGCAACTCAGCTTCAGTTGCGGAGAGAAACAGTTTACTCCAGGAGATTGTCTGGCCTCCTCCATGGGGTTAGCTGCTTCTGCCACGTGTGTTTTCTTACCGTATTTCTCTCTCTCATAGAGAGCTTCACACTGCACCGTTCTTCCCGACAGTCATTCCATGCCTGTTCTAAACACTAGATCTGATGTGGTTTGCTCATAATGAGGGTACAAGGGCTCAGAACAACGCCTGAACTATTTAATATTGAATGAAGACAGAAAGGGAGAATGGGAGAGAAGAAATGTGACAGGTCAGCCTAGAGAAACCAAAGTCAAATCATGTCAAAGACATGTCCTTTCAGAAGCCCAAATAAGTCAGAAAATAAATCCACAGGAAAGCTGAGCAATAGTGAAACATTATGGCAAGTTTTTATTTAATAAAATTTTTGAACTGACCGAGCTAACGCATGTCACTGTCTCTGATTCCCAAACCCCTTTGATAATAATACATAATCTTCTAAATCCTCTTGAAAAAAAATTAAGAGCAAACACTTTTTATTGGATATATTTGACAAATACACCTGAGAATCCTGCAGTGCTGCCTGCATTCGGGGCAATCCTGGCCACAAGTCAACACATGCCTCTGCAAACTGGCTGAGCTGGCAGAGTTTCCACCTGACCTTGTTTACTATGACATGACCCCCACATCATCTCAAAAATAAATGAACACCCCACCTTCTCATTCATACGGCTTTAACTCCTGAACCACTGCTGCTAGATTCATTCTAGGCTCTGGTTCGTGTCTCTTGACAGTGGCCATTTTTGACTGGTGTATAGTAAAGAAGTGGCCTTCAGTAAAGAAAACATAATTCATTTTCGACTAGTTCTTTGTTAAAGAGATTATTTCATAGCCTTTCACAGTGTTCTATATGAAGAAAATTCTAGATTTAAAAAAGTTGAATTTTTGTTGTTTAAATAAAATATAATTTGAATAATATCTGCACCTGCCCTCACTGCTCCCCCAGTTTAATGTACTCTGTTATACATAAGACCTATAGAGTCTAATTTGTGCCCCCAAATGTCCTTCAGTGTGGGTTCATCCACTGGAGCCTGCTTAACCTGCTAAGAGTCCCAGCCTTGAAAGAGACTCCCTTCCAGCTGTCGTTGGTTGTCAAAAGTTCCTAAGGGAGGGTAAAAGTTTCTTACTTCCCTATGTCTATGCTAGGATTTTTTTTTTTTTCTGGTTTGAACATGCATGGGACCTGTGAAGGCTGTCACCATTGTTTTGAGTTCTCATGAGTTCAGCTGTCTGGAAAAATCTATTTCCTTGTGGTCATCTACCACCACTGGCTCTAACAATCTTGCACCCTCTTCCACAATGATCCCTGAGCCTTGGGGAGGTGGGGCAGAAGTTGTCCTATTCAGGATAAGCACTCTGTAGCCTCTTATTCTCTGCACACTGGCCAATTGTGAGTTTCTGTGTTAACCACCACCTGCTGCATAAGGAAAGTTCTTTGGTGAGAGTTGAGAGATACATTAATCTCTGGGTATAACAATAAGTCATTAAGAGTCAGTTTAATACGATAACTATTTAGTAGTAAACTAGTATTAGGCTCTCCTCTATGCTCTGTGACCTGTCTAGCCTCAGTTTCCTAAGCCTGATATCAACATCACATATGGGCTCCATCCTATGAAGAGGATCTTAAATCCAATTAGAAAGTTCTTGCTTATTCCCATAATATTGGTCCCACTATCACACTGGTGGGCATATCTTGCCAGGCCAGTTGTTACTGTAGCTCACAAGATTCACAGCTGGGTAAGGCTGATGATAATTTTTTTCCTTCTAGTAGCATGCATAGCACCTTCCAGCACTATGAAAACTAGCTAGTTGAGACGAGGCTCTGAAGTCCTCACCAGCTTGATTTCTCCATGTTTTTTCTATTGTTCATGTACCTAGTCTCTTCAGCAATAGTTCTTACTGTGAAGTTCTGGTGGATAACCAAGAGCAGGGGCAATGGCCACTAGTGTTTGAGGGTCTATGAGACCACTGGTCAACAGTTTCAAGAGACAGAGTCCATTCCTGACATTGGGGTTTTATTTCGTTAGCCTATAATGTCTAGTAGGGGCAATGTCCCCTTACTATAAGGTAACTTCTTCTAATCTTTTTATGATGTATGTGTTTATTATACCTTAAGTAGCTTCTACAATGGTAGGGTCCCATATGGTTTTTTCCAAATGCTCTTAGTGTTTGTTATCGTTCTCCATACTCCCTCCTCTGCTCTACCTATTATCTGTCTCCACCACATCTAACCCTTCCTGCTCTATTAT
>NW_008352267.1:14791872-14831730 GCF_000622305.1 Nannospalax galili
AAATATATACCTCACTTTCATTATTCATTTGTCAGTTGATGGACATCTAGGTTGTTTCCAAGTTCTGGCTGTTATGAAAACGGCAGCAATGAACATGGATGAGCAGGTATTTCTGTAATAGGGTACAGAGTCTTTGGGGTATATGCCCAAGACTGGCATGCCTATATCATATGGTAGATCAGTTTCAAGCTTTTTGAGAACTCCCCCACTGATTCCCATGGTGGCTGCTCCAGTTTGCACCGCCACCAGCAGCGGATAAGAGCTGCACCTCTCCACATCATCGCCAGCATTTCTCTAATTACTAAAGATTTTTGAACATTTTTTAGACTGTTTCTCAGTCATTTTCATTTCATCTGTAGAGAACTCCTTACCCAACTTTTCATTGTTTGCTTTTTGATGTGGGTATTTTTTTTTTCAGTTCTTTGCATATTGTAGATACTAACTCTATGTCAGAGGTGTAGCTGGTAAAGATCTTTTTCCCATTCTGTAGGTTGCATCTTCACTCAAATGATGGTGTCCCTTGATGTACAGAAGGTTTTTAGCTTCACGTGGTCCCATTTGTCAATTGTTTGACTTAATGCTTGTGCTATAGAAGCCTCTTCAGAAAACCCATTCCTATGCCTATAAGTCCCAGTATATTCCCTACTTTCCCCTCTTTCTGATTCAGGTTGTCTGGTCTTATGTTGAGGTCCTTGATCCACTTGGAGTTAAGTTTTGTGCATGATGAAAGTTAGGTATCCAGCTTCATTCTTCTACCAGCCGCTATCCAGTTTGACTAGTACCATTTGTTGAATGTGCTGTCTTTTCTCCAGTGTGTATTTGTGGCTATAAATGTGTGGATTTAAATCTGGGTCTTCAGTTCTATTCCACTGATCAATGTTTCTGTTTTCATGTCAGTACCATACTGTTTTGATTACTATAGCTCTATAGTATAATTTCAGAACAGGGTCATAATGCTTCCAGCAGTTCTTTTATTGTTCAGGATTATTTTGGCTAGCCTAGATATTTTTGTGCTTCCATATGAAATTTGAGATTATTTTTCAATTTCTATGAAGATTGTGTTGGAATTTTAATGGGTATTACACTGAATTTGTAGATTTCTCTTGGTAGTATGGCCATTTTCACGGTTTTAATCCATAGATCCATGAGCATGGGAGGTCTTTCCAACTTCCAGTATCTTCTTCAGTTTCATTGTTCAAGTCTTAAAGGTTTTACTGTACAAGTCCTTCACTTCCTTTGTTAGATTCATTCCAAGATATTTTATGGATTTTGAGACTATCATGAATGGAATAATTTCCTGAATTTCTATCTCCGTGTTTGTGGCTGATATATAGGAAGGTACTGATTTTTTGATATTAATGTTATATCCTGCTACTTTGCTGAATGTATTGTCATCTCTAGTTTTTTGGTTGAGCCATTATACATAAACTTTAGGTTTTTAATTTAAATGATACATATTTATTGATTTATTATAAATCAATTATGGAAGGAGAAGGTGCCACTTGACTATGAATTTTGTTTAATTAATCATTATATCATGTTTGGTTTGGGAGACTACTTATTAAAATAGATTCACACACTGTATTATAGCATCAACAGGTAAATCTTCCTACATTTCAAAGTTCTTATAGTTAAAAGTTTTTCCAAAATAAGAAGCCAAATCATATGTCACTTTGAATACAGTGTGTTGATAACCTGAGGTGAAAGTACTAATGGCATTCCAAGGTCCTGTAAGTGTGGAACCCTCCTCCTTGGCCCCCTCCCCTGGACTCCCTAGACCCCTGCCCCTATTTAGGGCTAACTGTTCTTTTCGCTTCTGTAAATCGCTTGGCTTGAGGGAACCAGAGGGACAAACTGCACCATCTCCATTTTGACTGATTCCTCCATTTTTGTGATGTCTCATGGTCATAGACTAGGCAAGCCCGGGCATGTCCAGGGGGGCTGGGAAGGTTTAAGGCCTCATAAGGAATAAACAGGGTCCTCTAGCCCTGAAGATAACAGTCAGCACATTCCACAGCCTTGAGGGCAGCACCCACCAATGAGAGGCCTCCATGACTGTAACCAATCAATTCAAAAGTATGTTGGCACAGGGCTCTTTGGACCAATCAAAATATAACTCTGTCATTCCGCTTCTCCCTTTGTCTGAAACCTATGAAAAGCTCCCTCCCCCTGCAATAGGGCTCTCAGCTTAAGCGCAAATAAAGACTCTTTGTTCTTGCATGCTCTCTGGACTCCGTGGTAATTCTTGGGGATCTGTTTTCTGGGCACAAGAGTAAGAGGATTCTGAGTAGCCTTGTGGAACATTCATATCATTATAGCTAAACTTTCAGAATTATTATCATTTTACAGAGAGAGAGAGAAAGAGAGAGATTAACATAACAAAACATATTTGATGTTTCTCAATAGCCCTATGTGGGTGGCCCTGAGTGCCATCTTTGATGTGGTGATTTAGGGACTATGACTCCTTCTGTCTTGTCATCCACTTTGGGATTGTGCATCTCTGCTTATGGCTGTAGATGAAAAATCCAGATGAAGTACATTGTCCGCAGGTGCATACAATGGCATGCCCACTCAATGTAAGGAGTTGGGCTGGCCCATATTCCTTGCTGTGGGTCCCCTTCTGTCTGCAAGCCAGCAGCACCACCTCAAATCCTCCTTACCCTTAGATACTCTTCTGTCACCAAGAGAAAACGCCACCTTTAAATGTCTCCCTTGATTAGGTTAGGCCCACTTGTAACTTCCCTGTTTTGAGGCCCAACAGATTAAGAGCCACATATCTGCAAAACACCTTTGTCATGGATCTTATTTATGGGTGTATCAGAGGGCACAGAAGCCATGTTAGAATTCTGCCTCTGACAATAGAGATTGGCTTTTAACCCCTAGAGATTTCTATTGGTTATCATCTGGCTAATATATAAGAAACTCTCATTGCTATCCTGATCATAGCACTCTCTTTCTCTTTCTCTCTCTCTCTCTCTCTCTCTCTCTCTCTCTCTCTCTCTCTCTCCCTCTCTCTCTCCACATACACACACACACACACACACACACACACACATGCACGCATGCACACACACACAATCAAGTATTATCTGTTTCCTTTTGGAAAGACACTTGCCAAAGAAAAGGAAAAACCCTAACCCAAGTCTAATTAAACGTCTATCTTGTACTGCCAACTTACAGAAAACAGGGATTTAGAGGAACAGAAAATGCTACTATTGTGATGCATTTAGAAAAAGCCAAATTGATGAACAATGTTAAAGATGCCACCCAAATCCTTCAATAAATAAAGTGTAAGAAAAAGAAAAGGCCAAGAAAACATAAGAGACATATCAGATGAACAAGATAAACTTTAACTCAAAACAATCATTAAAAACCTGTTAGTCAGAGAAACACTGATAGTCATTTGGTAATATTAGCAACTATTATGCATTTTTTCTATAATTTAGTGTTATTTTCAAAACATAAGGTTCAGTTCTTATCTATTAGAGGTTTGTACTGTAATATTTGTAGATGAAATGGCACATTTACGGTAAAATGATCTGAAGAGGTTGGTGAAGTATAGAAGAAATAAAACTGGCATTGAGTGATTATTGTTAAATGCAGGTGGTAGATATAATAGATTTTGTATTCCCTTCTTCTATAAACTTGGGCATAGTTGATATTTTCCTTAATAAAGCATTAATCTATTTCAAACATTCACTTCTTTCCAATCCCACTATAATCATCTCCTCACTGTAACCATCCTCTCTTACCTGCAAGGCATGTGAGAACCATCCAGTAAGTCAGTCACTGTTGCTTCCTCCCATCCAGCCTCTTCCCATATGACAGTGACCGTTTAAAACTCCTCTATGTACTTTGCCTCAGCTCTTTTATTAAACTTCCCAGAGCCTCATTCAATTGGAATAAATTTTTAAAACCCCTGGCCTACAAGCTCTCTCACACTCTGGATCTTGATGAACCCTCTGAACACATCTAGCACCCTTCTCCCTAATGTTCATCCACCTTGAGGTTTTCTGTCCCTCAAAGAAGCTGTGTTGTTCCCATTTCAAGGCCTTTCCCCCCTCTGCCTGAAGACCCTTTCCCTAGTCTCTTTGTGTTATTCTGGTTTCAGGGAAGCTTTGCTTGGCACCACCATTCTGCCCTTGCCTATCAGATTACCATTTCTTTGCTATAATTTTATCGCCTCTCCCAGTTTATGCTTACAACTGGTACACAACAAATATTTATTGGCATAAATCAATGAATTAATTCACATAGGATCTAAGTTTCTGTTTTAATTGAACTATTGGTAACCATTAAATAAAATTTCATCCCTTCTCTCTGAAATAAGAGTCCAAGCAACTGGTCCTTCACTAGCTCATGCATTCATTTCAATCATTCTTCACACTATGGTGAATGCTGTCTTAACAAAAACTCAATCATATTGTGTTGGTGCTTGAAAACCTTCAACAACTGCTCCTTAAGATGTTCTTCCAGCCCGTGTGAGGTCTGGACTCTTTCCAGTCCTCTTTGTGGGATTAGTTCTCAGACAAAACTGACTCTCAGGTCCTTCCATACTGTTCTCTGTCCACAACGTCCATTCTCTCCTCCTCCCCCAGCTCTTTCAAACTGATCCTGTGTTTTCCAGAACTTCCTCAGACCAAGTCAGGCTCTACCTTCCCAAGAGTCCTTTCTATTGTTAACAGCACTTATCACATTTGTATATGTATATTTATTCAAGTTTATGCAATACATGATTAATATCTATCTTACCCTTTCCATGAATACAAAGACCATGTTTGGTTTTTCTTATTATTATGATTTGCATATGAAATGCCCCACTACCCCCAAAGACTTATATTTTGAAAGCTCATTTCCCAATCCAGCAGTGTTCAGGTTCAGAGGTAGAGCTTTTTAGAAATGATTGGATCATAACAATTCTGACTTCATCAGTGGATTAATCCAGTGATGGATTGATAATTTGATCTCATTGTGGAAGCTGACCATAACATAAGAGATAAGGCCTAGTTGGAGGAAGAATGCCCCTAGAGGCATGTTCTAGAGCAAGCAGCAGCTTTTCTCTGTGTCTCTCTGTCTCTCTTTGTCTCTCTGTGTCTCTTTATGTCTCTCTGTGTCCCTCTGACTCTCTCTCTCTCTCTCTCTCTCTCTCTCTCTCTCTCTCTCTGCTTTTTGGATACAAGGTGCCCAGCTTTTCTACCACAAGCTCCTACCACCGAGATATTTTTGATATGCATCAAAATATGCAATGTAGCCAGTTAACATGAACTGAACCCCCTGAAAATGAGCTAAAATAAAACATTCTTTAAGTGGAACCACATAAAACTATATCAGATATTTTGGCACAGTAATAAGAAACAAACATATCATTGTATCCTAGCAATTACCATAGTAAATAAGACATTTAGAACTCAAGGCACACACCTATATATTTTTATTATATATATGTACATATATATATATAATAAAAGAATGAATGAAGAAATTAATGAATAAACTCCTACACTATGATACTGTGACCTGGCATTTAGTCAGCCTTCAATAAAAACACTGTTTTAGGGTAGAAATTATGGTAGTTCTCTTCACATTAACCCAAAGTATCAAGTGAAGAAGGACGTACAGCCAGACCTCTGAAGTTGTCAAATCCCCTTGTTGCAGGCAGATAATTGGACTATGGGCTCCACATATGCCCGGACAGCCTGACTCTCCTTTCTCATATCTTTGCTTCTGCTGTGGCAATCCTAGCTTGCCTGGCTGCTTTACAGCCCTACTTCCTGTTTGCTTGCTCATTATTAAACTACATCCTATTTTCTATATTTTCCTTTCGGTCCGATGATCTAAAAATACTCTTATCTGATTACCACCTGATTTTTCAGAGTTTTAAAATCTGCCATAAACTCAGAGTGAATATATTATATCTCCCCTCATAATGAAATAGTGAAATGGTGTAGTAGGAACAGGGTTTGGAATTCTGCATTGGTAGAATAGAGCAGTAAGCAACTCTTCCTGGGATCTAATACACTGGACAGATCATACCATCTTGCTGCCATATTTAATGACCTCACTTTTTTAATGCTACCTAGTAAGTGTACTAACAACTGAACGTAGGCTATTTTCCCTTACTGCATATCTGTTAAACATTTTTCCTCATCCACTTTATATTGGCCCTCATTAAATACTGATCTTTTTAGGTAAACCAGCTTTACCAAGGCCATCTCGTATTTTATATTTATTGCCAGAATATTGGCACTCTTGCTTAGGAGAGTAGTTTTCCTCATGAGCAATTTCTCAACTATATTTTCTATTTTATTCTTTGAAATTACCATATTAAATCAGTATGTCTGACAATTTTTTGAGCTAAGTAGCGTTAAATATTCCAGATATTGGGAAATGGGGTATAAAAATCTTTCAATGACAATAAATATCTCTTTAGAAATATACTTGAACTTTTTGTTTATAAGTAGCAAATTATTTAAGAAATATTCTCATTACTTTTAGGATTATATTCATTTACATACAATGTTTTTGTTTAAATTTTTCTGATCATTTAGATTCTGTATCATCTGTAAGGAATTTTAATCTGTGAACACAATTTATTTGTTTATATGCAAATTATTATATCCTTGCATACAAACAGCTATTTCTATCCTAACACCATATTGATTTTAACATTCTGAGTCTTATTTTAAAATCTATGCACATAGAAAAACTGTTAAAATATTTTATGCAGCTTGTATGAATATTTCACTTGAAATTTATATAAAGGCAAAATTACTCCATTCACTTTAGAATGATTGTCACATCTTTGTTAGAAAATAAGCCACATTGCATGCTGGGATCTCATGTCTTGAAAACACTCCATGGTTATAGCTAAAGTCACATGAAGAGACCCACAGACAGCTGCAGACTTCCCCAGGTCGCAGCTGAGAAGACGTTCCATAGAATCCTGATGAGGCTGCTGACTGCGGTGCATGGGGCAATGGCTGATCTCTGACCCTGCCTGACAGCCAGCACTCTTGTCATCCTGCTGCACAACAAGTCAAATTAGGCTGTAATTACTGTGCAGACAACGGCTGTAATTGCACATTCAAGTCCCAGTGTTTGGCAGTAGGAAGATGACTGTGACTGGCCAGGGATATGGAGAAGTCAAAAAGTCAAAAGACAAACCGCTTTTGATACTCTTCTCCAAAGCATGGCTGTACAGTGTGCTCCCCAAAGAGAAGGGATCAAATTACACTAGAAACACCCACCATTCAAAATACCACAAAAACGTCACTTTCCTGAGCATTAGTGGGCTTGATAGACCAACATACCTAAGGGTTTGTGTCTAGTAAATGAAGAGAAAGATAACTACAATTCCCGCAAAACTCTGTAGACACTGTTTTCTGCCATCGCTTCATTTTAACTAAACAAAACGTTGAGAAGGAAGAATAGTAGGAGGAAGGCGAGGGAGGGAGGAAGCGGGAGGGGGAGGGGGAGGGGGAGGAGGAGGGGAAGGAAATGAACAATAGAGAGCAACTAGGAGGGCCGGGGCAGGGCTGTACTTTTCAATATGTTAAGTCAACTATTTTGTTTTCTGTATTTGTCTAAAATCTGAGAATTATTCATTACTATGGGGCAGAGCTATTCTGTAAAAAATAACTCTAAATACTGTTTTGTAAGATGCAAGATCTTTTACACAGCTTAGAAAGACCCACAGGAATAATTGTATTCTTGTTCCCCTGAGATCGTCCACAAAATTGTTGGCGCCCTTGAGATTCTGTATTCAGCCTTCCAGATTTACCAGTTTGCCCTTTTCTAGAGGATAATTTTTTGTTTACCAATTTGAAGATTTGCTTGCTCTCCATGTGTTTGCATGCCTCTAAGCCTAGCACTCTGCCATCTTGAACTAGTGCTGCTGGCAAAAATATCTTCACCTTTAAATGAAAGGCTTGGTTTCGTTATCATTCATTCACCTCAGCTTTAGGATCTGTGTATCAGTCTTTGCACATGTTTTACTTGGAAATGTTTCTAATATTTAAAGATAACTATAACGAGCCTCCTTTCCACAAAGCAGTCTCTGTTTCTTCTGTGATATGATTTTAACATCTTAACCATTTCTAATGGATACATACTGGTACAATTGTTTTGAAACAGCTCTCCAGAGCTGTTCTGAATGATGCAGCTGGGTACTCTACTGTTCTGTCCTGCTGTCCATAAATCTATGGTCACAGAGTTTCTCTGAGTACCCATAGCAGAGTGTTGCATTTCTTGGAGTTCAGTATGAAACAGAGGCTTCCAGTTACTCTTTTTTTCCACGCATGTCACTGATTTGTTCTTCTCTCACATGTTATTTCCTTGCCTTCTTGGTTCTACAGGCCAGTTCTTACACTGACTTTTATTAAACTTCATTGTGTTTATTTTAACCTGATATATCAATTTTAATATAGTTTTAGATCCTGATAGTGTCACTTAAAGTATGTGCCCAATAAAGTGTTATTACTGGAATATATTAATCAAAACTGATACAAATGATCCACAATTTTGTACTAATAAGTTAAATAAAAGTTATATGATTATGTATCTCTGGAGTTAGCCTTCCATGTATCATTCAAGAAAGCTGTTAATCTGAACTAAAAACCAGGCTCAACACTAAGCAACTTCAGAATAGCGTTAATCTAATATCAGAGCTGATGACCTTGGAGTCAAATAACCTTTACTAGTGTTTTGGAATCTCCTTTTCCTTGTGGTATAACTTAGAAACATTTACTTAATCTCTAACCTGTAATTTCCCTGTCTGTTAAATGGTAACATATTTCTAATATGTTAAAGTAGGTAAGGTGTGTGGAGAAACCATTCATCAGTTAAAAGTGCTTGCTGGTCTTCCAGAGGACCAGAAGTTAGTTCCCAGTACCCGCTTTGGGTGGCTCATGACTGCCTGTAACTCTAGCTGCAGGGGACTCAACACCCTCTTTTTTGCATCTGAGGACAGCACACATGTGTAGCATACACTGGCCACAGATACACACTCATACACAAAAACAAAAATAAATCTTCAAATATATAATCAAATAGGGTAATTCATGTATTTGGTACAATAGTGGTACATAATAAGTGTGCAAAGTGTGGTTGCTAGGTTATTATTGTATATGAAACCTGAATAAACCCATTTGACACTTTTAAAACATATTTAATGTTTAATTCCAGTCTATATTTCCCAGTTCTTTAATATCTCAAGAAAATATCAAATGCTTTGCTAACCTCTCTATACCTTTGTCATATAAGTCTTATGTATCCCTAATTGGGTAAATTCGTGGAAGACGAGCATGAGTTTAGTGCAGAATACATGGTTACAAATTTCCTGAGGAATCTGTGTGATACTCTAGTAATTATTCCTTAAGTATTCAGTCCTTTAACTAGCCACTCTAGATTTTTCCTGGGATAAATATCAAGTTATACATGTCTGAAGTGGAAATTAATGTGTTTCAAAACTTTTTAGCTAAATCATTTCTTTTCTAAATATTTATTTTTATGATTAGCTATTTAACCAAAAATAAACTTATTTTTAGTGACATGAAACAGTAAAGGAACAGTATATTAATATGGTTCCTGCTATCTGTTATTTACTTTCCCATAATCTTTCCCACAAACTCCTACAAAATTGGTTTTCAACCAGAAATCTAGAAACCAGAGTAAGTACCCAACATTGATGAATGAATATGCAAGCTAGAAAATTTTATTTATGTATTGATTAATGCAACAAATTAGCCTCTAGTAGAGAAAATTCTAAAACTCTAAGACAGTTGATGCTATAAATTCAAGTAAATATGGAAATATATTTACTATGCATACTTTTATCTACTAGCAAACCTGAAAAAAGAAAACCCCAAGGAAGTATTAGTGTCATGTCCTGACTGTCTGGTTTAGACACTAACTTTCAATTAACTTTAATATTATTTCATCTTGAAGACTCATTATTTCTCACATATTAAATGAAATGAGATATTTGGTAAGGTGGAATTGAAATAAACATTAATATTAATGGCAAAATTAATAATTATTATGATGTAATTAGTAAAGTTTCTTCCATTTTCAAATTTTGTCTGATTTTGTGACTTTCATGGTCAGAGTGACACAAAACTCATTAAGCACAAGTTGTCAGACATCCTTTGCTAAGATCCTTTGTTAAGATATGAATCTTAACACATTGTCAGCTGACTAGTTATTAAAGCACACAAATGTATGTAGATATAACAAATAACTATTTGAAAAAGCAAGCTAAAAAGGGGATGTCTCAGCTGCAGTACCCACTTCTCAGCTCTCATGACTATTTTACATTTCAGGAGGTAAAGCTCAACACTGTCTCCCACTTTCTACCTTTGCCTCCTGCTCTTTCTGCTTTTGCCTCCCAACCCTTCCCTATCTACCACTTGCATCACTAACTGCAGAAAAATCAGTATCTGGTTTAATGAATACCTGAATCAAAGTAAAGTCAGACCAGATGCTGTAACTATGATTTATTTAGCAAAAAGTGTTAGGTTAGGTAAGTTGGAGGACCTTGATTCTGCTTGTTGCTGAAGAACTTGTCTATAGAAGAAGATGACTTCCCACTGTGTCTGAAAGAGAAGCTGATCCATTCAGTTCATTTTCTTAGCAGCTAAACAAGCAAACTGCTAGACTAATGCACTTCGCAGTATCCTTTCATTTTCTTCCATTTAAAACTACATGATCCAATTTGAGCATGCCCAAAAGTGTTTTGTCCACCATTTTTCTATACCAGCTGAACATGCCCAGAAGTGTCCCTGCATGTCATTTCAACTTCCTAACATTGGCTCTATGACCTTGAGCTAACCATGCCACAGAACATGACTGCTGTTTTTTCTTCTTGAACTCCGCTAAGCATACTCAGGAAAGTACTCCTTAACTGAGGGTACTTGGGAATAGGACTGCCTCTAAAGTGCTTTCTTGTATGATTGTGTAGAGACTTCCTGAATAATATCCTACCATTTCCTTTGCTTGAGGAGGTCATTGCTTTGGAACTAATTCTTCTCTGTCTGCTGCAGGTAATCAGTGTTTCCCCACTCTTATTTCTTGACTGGGCTCCTTTGGCTTTGCTCTCCCAAGATGCATACAGTTTTAATTTGATCTGCTACAAACTCCAGCTGAGCTACCTATGGAAACCTGCAATTGCAGAATGAAAGACACGAGGACATAGGGATCCTTACTAATCAGCATGGTTATAAATGTCTTTGAATTGGAAGTTAAATAACAATACGAGTTCCCCATTCTATAATTTGCATGGCATCAACAGTCTATAGTCAGGCTGGGATATATCCGTAATACTTTCATCTGAAAAATTTTGCATAAATAAAAAGCGATAGTAAAACACAAAAACAACCATCCATTACTAGACTTTTTTGGGGGGTGGGGAGGTGGGTTGAAGCAAGGTCTCAGTATGTATGCCTGGCTGGCCTGGAACTTGCCGTGTGGACCAGGCTGGCCTTGAGCTCACTCACAGAGATCTACAAGCCTCTGCCTCCTGAGTACTGGGATTAAATGTACGCACCACTACGCCTGGCCCATAACTAGATTTTCTTAACACATTAAAGGTTTTTCAGCAGTTTCATGGCCAATATCTGAGGCAAAGGTCAGGCAAATACTTAATAATTATCAGGTATGTATCCTTACATACAGTTCATTTGCCAATGTGCTTGTTTCTTCTTGCTACTGAGATTAAGTAGTATGCATCAAAAAATACAAAAAAATGAGTAAAATGGAGAAAGCACTGTGCTGATATAATAATTAAGCAAATAACAGAATGCATGTAACAGATATGTGAAGTTTTGGTTGACTCTCACATGTTTACGTTAACATTTTTTGTGAAACATCTACTCTAAATTATGCACTGAGCACTATGAAAATGTTAACAGACCTTTCCTTAAAATTTTACAATCTAGCCAAAATACTTAGTATCTGGCAAAACTGGCATTTGAACTTTGCTTAATTAGAAAAATACTTAGATTAGATATTACCCATAAAATTTAAAGAATGGAAACTATTATAAAGCTTTACTGAGGTATTAAGAATAGGGACACAACCAAGGAAGGTGGAGAACTCAACCTGGAAAGTCTGGGGTGACAAGGGCATTTGCTTCACTTGAAAATCTAACGATTGAGTTTCCTCTTGTGTGGTTAAAACCGTTGTGACTGAATTCTTTTGAAACGCCGTATGACTGAGGAGACTGGAAAAGAATATAGTCAGCACAATGGTGAGTGAATCAGCTTTGTATTTCTCATCTGATAAAGACTGGAGTCCTCCAACAGATGGTTTTTATTGCCCAATATATACACTAAGCAAATAAAACTACAACTTCCACACTGTGAAATACCCATTGCTACAAACAGATAACAAAGTGAGACTCAATAACACTTTATTAATTCTCATTGCCGAATTATACATGCTTGAGAAAAATGTCCTTTTTCTCTCCTACTTGGAAAAATGACAGCTTTTTATTAATTCTGTCTCGTAAAGCTTAAGCATTTGCTCTTACTTCCTGCTGCCAAACAGCGTAGCTAAAGCTTCTGGGGGTTATTTATTTGTATGACATTTGCCTTGACGTTTCCCAGGTAATAACACATAGTAACTGAGACAGATGAGAATTCTGTATCTTCCTTTTCCTCAGGGCAAACCAAGTGCACTAGACCTCTAAGGAAAAAATCCACAGAGCAGGACAATAAATAACAGGATAAAACGCATGAAACAGTTTCCCCGCACATTCTTGGAAAATTCCAGGCCAGAACAATATCCTACTCATAGTAAAGCCTCAGTATCTTTTACATCAAACTGATTTTAGCTTCGAAATTTGTTTTTTATTCCTACTAATCAGGTTATTCCTAAATTGGATGCTACTTTCTTTGGTTTCAAGAAATAGCACTGACATCAGGGGACTTTACTCATAAAATGGTGCTTGTTGCTACATAGTAGCTAAAATATAGAAATTTTAAACACAATTGTTCAAGGTGTGCTTATTTTATAATGAGCAATTACTTACTCAATACATTACAATGCATATCTTATTGCTGTTGACTGGGTCCTGTGAGTATGAATAAACTAGATATGGTTACTCAAACTTTAGTGTAGAGGCAAGAGAAAAATTCCTAAGCAGGCTAGAACCCACACAAGCAGTCTATCCAGGCTAGAACATCAGGGAAGACATTCGTAGGTAATGGTTAGTTAAAGATAAGAAAGATGTATAAGCGAAGGAAAAGGGAGTGTGATTTGAGGGACTAGAAAGGGTAGTTGTGGATGTACTTGTCCTCAGCAATACCACTTTAAAGCACAGGAACATCAACAACAAAGGCTTGAAGGGCCAAAGTCTATAATTCAGAATATTCAAAACAGAACAGGAAGTGAGACCCTTAGGACCATCACAGGTTCACGCATCAGATATATTATTGCATCTTATCCACAAACTGTTACCCGACAATAATAAAGATCTGTCTTTTCCTTACCTCCTTTTCAACATGTGTGAAATGGGTCCTTTCCCTATGCCCTTATTCTTATACAGAAATGAAACCAGCCAGGTACAATGTGAGGAACAGGAGAGTGCCGTGATGTCTCCCAAGGATGAACTGGTTACCAATCCACATCTTACATGGGGAATAAGAAGTCTTTTAAAATGCCATTCATATAACAAGTGGAATCTTTCCACATCACAGCCCTTAGTCCACCCCATAAATTCACAAAAACATATCTCCTTCTCTATTTTAGTGCAACCTTATCCCTGTCAATGACCAACACACACACACGCACAAGCACACGCACAAGCACACACACACATACACACACACACACACAACTTCTTTAAGAAAAATCTCCATTAAAGCTTTCCTGTGTGTTTTTCTTGTTTACAAGGTTTCTTTTCTAAGTTCTCCAAGCCAGAATTTGCTATCTATGGCATCAGAGTCATACAACAGTAAGCAGCCCTGTTCATCTTACCATTGTATGCCTGCCCCTTGTCTCACGTTCTTAAATCACATTTTACCTGCTTGATAGCCTAAGGTTTTCCACAATTTCATACCCCTACCAGGTCCTGTTAGAAGTCATGAGAAGGAATTAAAATTGTCCTCAAGAACCCATGATTCTCAACTAGGTATGCTTTTCCATCCTTGAACTATTTGGCAATGTTGATAATAAAACATTTTTGGTTTTATTAAACCTAAGGGAGGATGCTGCTGGCACCTACTGAACAGAAGCAGAAAGGTTGCTAAATACTCTTTAACAAACAGAATACCTCCTATCACCAAAGAGCTACCTGGTCCAAAGTGTCAAATAAAGAAACCATCACTAGTGTGTCTGGAGTGGTCAGACAAATCTACACATGATATCTGTTTTATTCGAGACAGGACCTCACTATGTAGCTCAGGCTAGCCTGCAAGGGACCTCTCCTCCAATATGTTGTATGTGAGCTGTTTGAAACTATTCCTCCAGACCCCAACTTTGTTCTCCTCCAATGATCCTTAGCCTTTGCTCCCAAAGGAGTTGCTGCCCTGGTATCTGAAGTCCCCACCAGGTAATGTATGTTGTTAAAGAGATGTGATAACAATAGGCTTTCAGGGACACATGTTCTTTAGGAGATTCTGTTTCATTTATTTCTGAGGCAAAGTAGTTATATTCATTTGACGACGTTGTCCAATAGTTTTCCCAATTTGTGCTGCTAATAGAAAAGAAACAGAGTTTTAAATTAGAACAAATCTTGTCTGAATCATTCCTTTGGTCTCAATCAATGAACTAAAAACTACATGAAGCTCAAGCAGATGACTGTTCTCCATGACTATGAGTTTCCTTGTGTCACTAAGACCCTTCTCGGATTTCCTAGAGCATCAGAACACATGTAGAACAATAAAAACATTAGTAAACGAAATAAATGTATGAAAAAATAAAGTTTTCTTCATTTTAAAATTTTCTTTTAAAATCATATTTGTTCTTTCCTTAATACAACTGAATATACATTCCGACCCCACAGGCTCCGTGTTTGAATACTTGGCGTCAGCTGACAGTACTATTTTTAGAAGATGTGGAGCCTTTTGAACATGGGGTCTACCTGGTGGACTTGGGCCTCGATGGGCTTTGAAGAGTATAGGCCAGTCCCCCTTACAGTGTGGTCTGTGCTTCCTGATCTGCTAGATGTGAGTAAGCAGCCTCACACTCCAAACGCCACAGGCAGAATTTGGTCCTGCTGCCACACCTTCCTTGTCATAATGGATGGTCGTCTCTAAACCAGGAACCAGAATAAACTCCTTCCCTCAGGCTGCTTTTGTCAGGTACTTAGTTACAGTGACAAGAAAAGTAGCTAGAACGTTTCTCAAGATCCCTTCTAAATAAGTTTCTCCCCTCTTAGCTCTATATCCAACTGTCTAGGACACACAAAATCCCTTTCTTCTACTGTCGTGAGCAACTTAGCTTTGACTCTTAGCTTGCAAACCACAAGAAGTTAAAAAAAAAAAGCAGCGAAAAAAGAAATCAGAAGTTCGTTGCTCCTCGCTACTTTAAAAGGCATGTCATCTATTGTTTCTTAAGACTGTCTCTTGGGGGTTTCTGTCTCAGTCCTCATCAAAGTTTTTGGGGTTTTTTTTTCCACAACAAAGACTACTCTTTCACAAGAATGTGGGAATTGGGGACTAGCAAGGAGTTCTATCGCTAAGAAAATGAAAAATATTCTCTTTATCATTTTTACATACATAATTTAACCAGACTCTGAATTAACTTTTAAGGTTTACTCTTGAGTGAAAAATCCTTGTGAAATAATGGTAGTTATATACGCTACCACTCATTATTATCTACCACATACTACCATTATGTGTCAACCATCAGGTCAATTCATTTGTTTAAAATGAGGGTCAGCAAACTACAGACCACAGAGCAGATCTGCTCAATTTCCCGTGTATGGATGGAGCATGTGCCAAGGATGGCTTTTACATTTTTAAATATCTGTATTTAAATAGTTACATAGGAATCTGCACAATTGCCTCAGTTCTGCCTCTTGGTCCACCCCTGATTTATTAAAAATAGAGAGAGAGCCCAATCTATTTTCCTCACCTTTCTCCTTTTCCTTTAGAGTTGAATAAAAGAGTCTGTTTCTATTCGCTTTGTAAGAAGATTATATGAAATACAAATCATCATGAAACAGTCCTTTTGTCATGGTTACAGATTGTCACAAATAGGTGGCACAAAGTAACATTCCTGGTGGCAGCTTTGGACTGCCTGTCCTCAAACTCCATCTCCATAATTCTTGGTGAATAACTCATCACTCCTGTTTGCCTATGCACGAAATGGGGGTAGCAATCCTCATGCTGTTTATAAATGTAAAGCACTCAAAATTAAATATGGTATGAACTGTCATGAAGGGTATGCTAAAAAGCAGACAGCTTTAACACTAGAGCAAAATAAAACTTTTACATAATTTGCATTTATAGTAATTGCATTCTCTAAGATGTGTGAGCCCTGCAAAATATATCTCACTGGTCAACATTAGCTCCAGAAAGATATTGTTTTAAGTATCAACACAGGTTATATGAAAGAATGGAAACACCTAGAGACGTGGCATCCTCAGCAAGCTAACACATAGAAAGCCAGGAAGAAAATTATCGGTATGGAAAGGAGTTTCAAATGATCTATTTGTCCATTTAAGTGGGCCTAGAAATAACAAGGTATGGTCCTAAAGATAGAGACAGGTAATACAAATTTGAGTATGGGGACCAATCAGATGTCTCAGTAGGTAAAAAGTGCTTGCCATAGAGACCTAATGGCCCAAGTTTGCTTCCCAGAACACACATAAAGGTGAAAGGAAAGAATCAACTCCACAAAGTTGTCTGACCTCCACATGTGGCATGGCATGCATACACAGACACAGACACACACACACACAGACACACACACACACACGAACATGCATGCACAGGGATACACACGTACATACATCATGAACACATGTATATAACAATATTTTTTGAGATAGGGTCTCATTGTAGCTCCAGCTGGCCTGTAACTTGTTATGTATAGGCTACCCTTGATCTCACAGAGATCCACCTACCTCTGCCTCCAAGTACTGGGATTAAAGGTGTGTATCACCATACTGGTTACAGCAATAATTTTTTAAAATGAATTTGAGTATTAGTAACAAGACAAGACTAGAATGTATTTTTCCTAAACAGAAACTAATTTCACCACAATAAGGCAATTAGAGTTTCCAGGTAAAATGTACTTTACAGGCTCATGTGTTTGAGTGCCTGGTCACCAGCTGGTGACACTGATTGGGGGACTGTGTGATAGAAGTGACATGTAGCTAGCAGAAGTCACTGCAGAAGTGGGTAGCTGCAGAGGGGCCTTGAAGTTATATCTTCTTGTTCTGCTTTCTTGACTGTTGCCATGATGAGGCCAGCTAAGACATACTCCTATGGACATGAGCTATTCCCAGTGCCATACATTCCCTTCCATGATGGACTGTTCCCTCTGAAACAGTGAGCCAAAATAAAACCTTCTTCTCTTACATTGCTTCTGTCAAGTATTTGGTTACAGTGTCAAGAAAAAGAACAATTACAGAGGCCAGAATCTACTTTTGAGTACTGAGTCAAAGAGTGAAAAACTGATTGAGATTCTGTGATCCACAACTGAAGACCAGAACTTTTGACATTCTTCCTCAATAATGTTAAGACACATTTTAAAAATTTGAGTTACTCAAACCTCTGCCATCTAAAGCTCAGGGATCATTTGGAAGAGGGTGGAAAGATTGTAAGAGTCAAAAATGACCACAAGAAAAAAGCTTTCAGGACTGCTGGGAAGTTGCTCATATGAACGTACAGAAGTGGTGACAGTATGTAAATACCACAGAAGCTCAAACCAAACAGAATCCTACCATAGAAGTAGGTAAGTGGCTAAGAAACCCCAACCTTAGCTGAGGAACTACTGGCAACCAATAACTGCTGGGAGAGATCAAGTCAGTTTTCTTTAAGGATATGACATAGGTTAACCAGATTCTAGTGGATGGACCCAGATCTAAGGGCATTTGGGAAGAAAAATTTAACTTATAGGCTTTAAAATATATATGATAGAGAACATAAAATTTGGAGGGGCCATTAAGAAGGGTGTAGATAAGGGAGGGAGTTTAAATACGGTTAACAAATATTGTATACAATCACAAAAATTGAATAAAATTTTTAAAAACTAAAGCAAAATATAAAATAGCACAAACTGAAACAAAACACAAGTTACATCAAAGCTGTGATGATTATATAGTCACATATATAGGGAGAGATAGATATATGTTAAAACTTGACAAGGCCTGACAGCAGATACTTAGAGGAAGGCATGATAAAATTGCCGCTGGGGACGGGGAAAGATAATGCTGGGTGAGAAGTCTTCTTAAGAAGGAGTGGAATTGAGATAAGAGCACCAAAAATGGAATGACCACCACCATGAGTGAAATGAAGAGTTGCTTTTGAGGAATAATGAGTTTATTTATGACCCAGATAGCAATCTGACTCTGGTACCAGTCTGAGGAAATTGAGGAACTACACTTGGGATATGACAAGTAAGCAAAGGGTGGCAGGATCAATATGTGGAAACAGAGAAAATGGACCCAAAGCTGGCCCAGTCTGGGTGCCATCTTGAGCAGTTCAAGCTTTATTCTTCTGGCACTGGTTAAGAGACACTGTGACAAGTGTCATTCTGTATGAGACAGACATGATAAGCATAAGCAGCACTACAAATCATCTTCATAAGCAGAGTTCCACTACAATATGTAATTGAGACAATTGAAATTCCTTAAAAGGAGAAGAGCATCTATCTTCAAATCTCATCTCTCGATAAGATGCCCCAGACACTCCCAGACAAGCTTGATTTACTGCTAAGATTCTGATTCATATCTTCTGGAGGATTCTGGGAATCTTCATTTTGACCAATGGTTTGGGGACAATAATTGCATGTACTGCTCAATGTCTGAAAGGCTAAATGCATAAAGACATAAAGGGCAATTTCTGTTCCAGAAAGTGACTATACTGATATCTACTCACTACTTACATGGTGTTCTCACATAGTTAAATGTGCACTAAAATTTATTAAAATGCATAGAAGACTATTTGAGCAACAATGTGTTTTGTTATTAATTGATATTCCACTTTAAAATTTAATTTAATACTTAGTTCTAAATAATAGAAATATACCATGATGGTTCACTTTATATACCCAGATGACTGGTAAGACATCGTGTCTGAGTGTCTATGGAAGTGTTTTCAAAAGAGAAGAGCATTTGAGTAAAGTAGATCTTGTCCAGTGAAAGGAGCATCACCTAATCCATCAAATACCCACGTGAAACAAAAGCTGGAAAAGGGCAAATTCACCCTGTTAGACTGAGCTATCTGTCTCCTCCTACCCATAACTATAATCCCTTTTCAGACTCAAAGCTGAAATTACCCCACACTTGCTTCTTCCCCTGCTATGTATTCTTAGACCTTCAGATTTTGACTGAATCACACCACACACCTTCCTGGGTCTCCAGCTTAAGGAAGGTTGTTCATGGACGTTCTCAGCATCCCAATGAAACTATAAAGCTCTTCTAATCTCCTCTATATATGTATGTATGGCCTACTCATCACTTTTTCTCTTAAGAGGCCTGACTAGGGTTGGGCACATGGTAGCACACGCCTTTAGTCCCAGCACTTGGGAGGCAGAGGCAGGCACATTGCTGTGAGATCAAGACCTGCATTGGATGGTCTACATAGTGAGTTCCAGGCCAGCTGGGGATACACAGTGAGAATCTGTCTCAAAAAAAAAAAAAAAAAAAAAAGGAAAAAAAAAAAAAAAAAAAAAAAAAAAGAAAAGAAAAATAAAGAAAAAAAAGGAAAAATCTCTAGGTAATATAATATATACACTTAGGTGGAAAATTGTGTCTCACATTTTTTAAAAATTCAATTCCTTTTCAAGTATTATTTTAATATCATTGCACATTAATTTTATATAAGATCATAATAAAACCATCACCTCCTTAATCAAGAAAATATAAAGAATATATTCTTTTGCTCCAATGCAAATGTTTTCATGATTAAAAATGAAAAGTGAATGAATTAAGCATTCAGTGTTCAAAGTTACAAAAGAAAGACGAATGATAAGGCAAAACCGGGAGATAACTATCAGTGAGTTTCAAAATAGGAAAAAAGAAAAATCTGTGTGAAGTGCCTTTGTCTTTGAGGTTAGCCACTCAGACTGTACTACATAAAAGTGGCTTGACAGAGTTTTCATCAAATTAAAAACCACATTGTCTATATGGCATTCACAAAATTAAATGTAAGAGTCATGTTAAGCACATTACTGAGTCAGGCATTCATTCTCCAGACGACTTTCAATAGAGGGGAGTAAAAAGGCCCCACTGACCACAGACACAAAAGACATGACACAACATGAATATTTAGTGGGATTGAAGGAGGTTGCTTTCTTTGGGTTTTAGTTTTGTTGACAGGGTCTCCCTATAGCCCAGTTCCACCTGGAACTCACTGTGTAGACCAGGCTGGCCTCTATCTCACAGAGATCCACCTGCCTCTGTCTCCCAAGTGCTGAGATTAAAGATGTGCACCACCATGCCTAGCTGATATGCATATTTAAATGCCATGGAAATAGCAAATAATGAATTCAAAAGTAAATCTTAAAGCAGAAGTTATGCTAACTTATGATACTTTTTTTGACAAGAGCTGCTTCTCAGACAGGTAATGCCAGGTTGTGTGCCCTAGGTAAGAAGTAGCTAGAAATCACAGTTGTTAAGATTAACTATTTGTATCTAGAAAAATAGTTAACATATTAATATCATTAATCAATTGGGAAATGCTGTTTAATAGCACAGTGAGTTACTACTGAACACCCATTTTGAATGCCTGAAATTAAAAGGATTAACAATTACAAAATGCTTTTCATTTTTAAAGATTTATTTTCATGTGTGTGTATGTATGTGTGTGTGTGTCTATGTATTTGTGTATATGTGTCTGCATGTGTGTGTACATATCTGTCTGTCTGTGTGGTGGTATGTACACAGGAGTGCATGTACCCATGGAGGCCAGAAGAGAGATTCCCTGGAGCTAGAGCTATAGGCAGTTGTGAGGCTCATAACATTAGTGCTGGGAACTGAACTTGGGTCCTCTGGAAAACATCAAGTCCTCTTAACCACTGACCCATATGTCCAGCCCCCAATTACAAGGTTTTTTTTTTAAAAAAAAAATTTATTTATTTAATTAGTGTATATGTATGATCCTGTGTGAGTTTATGTGTACCACATGCATGCAAGAGCCCACAGAGCCCAGAAGATGGCCCCAGACTCCTTGTTACTGGAGTTAAAGGCAGTTGTGAACCCCCATGTGGGTGCTTGGAACCTAACCCAGGTCCTCTGCAAGAGCAAACAGCACTTCTAATCACTAAGGTAGATATCTCTCCAGATACCCAGTTACAAGTTTTGATGAGGAAATTAAGTCTCCTTCATAACTGATAGGATCTAATATATTCTTTTTCTAATTTTTTTATGTGTATGGGTACAAGTACGTAAGTGTACCTATGTTGTGCAATGCCTGCAGAAGTAAGAAGAGGGTATCAGGTTCCCCTGGAACTGGAATTATGGATGGTTGTTAGCTACCATGTGGGTACTAGGAATCAAACCTGGGTCCTCTGCAAGAGTAGCCAGTGCTCATAGCTGCTGAGCTATCTCTCCAGACACTAGAAATTGAATATATTCTTAAAATAGCTAGTTATCACATACCCAGTATTTATATACAATTAATAGAACACTAGCTAAACAAAAACTTGTATGTGA
Organism: Nannospalax galili; assembly: GCF_000622305.1. Taxonomy (NCBI): domain Eukaryota; kingdom Metazoa; phylum Chordata; class Mammalia; order Rodentia; family Spalacidae; genus Nannospalax; species Nannospalax galili. The sequence continues at coordinate 14,813,696 of NW_008352267.1, forward strand.
ATATTTATGTTTTTATTCATAATAGTCACAATTAGAAATATAACTTTTCCTTCAATTGACAGATAAGCAAAATTATAACCTGTCAACAACATGAATAAATCTAAAACATTGTGTCCTGAACAAGACTCCTATATTAAACTTCACCCATCAATGGCTCCGGGACCATTGTGGAAGATGGTGTGGAAAGATTCTAAGAACCATGTTGGTATATGATCATAAGGAAACAGAGTCTTCCAGACCCCTGGGAACTTGCTTGTATAATCTTACATCAATGATGTCAACATGCTCAAGACCCATGCAAACTCAATCAGACAAATACCCAGCATAGAACTGGGGAAATAGGAAGCAGGCGCCAACCTTAGTTGAAGAAATATTGGCAGTTGATTACTTCTGGGTGAGGCTGAGTTGATCTTCTTTAAAGGAGAGGTTTGATATAGGTTGACCACACTCCAGTGGGTGAACTCACACCAAGGAACATCTGGGTACACAAACTTGACTTGATAGACCTGAACATATGACAGAATGCATAACATTTGGTTGGGATGGGACTATGGAGGTTGCAGGTGGGGATAGGGTATAAACATGATTAATATGTTTTATATGAAATGCACAAAATTCAATTAAAATATCCAAAAATAAACAAACAAAAAAGACAGGGTGGTGGCACAGGCCTTTAATCCCAGTACTAGGGAGGCAAAGGCAGAAAGATCTCTGTGAGTTCAAGACCAACCTGCTCTACACAGTGAATTCCAGTCCAGCTAGTGTGACAGAAAGGCCCTGCCTCAAAAGCCAAAACAAAAACAAAAGCAAAAACACCTCAGACACAGAAGACTGTTTGGTGAATGGCTCCATTTATATGAAATTCACAGAGAGGTAGGTTCTAGTGAGATAATGAAAGTTAGTGATTTCTAAGACCTGTGAATGGAAACAGTAAAGTGATAACAGAGGTACACCAGGGCATTTTTGTGGAAATAGGAGTGTTACCTATGTTTGGACATATGACATATATTTGTCACAAACTGCTCAGATCTATACTTTAAAATGTATATATTTTATTCTACATATTCATCAATAAAACTTCCATTAGGTATTCTCCTTGCTTTGATAAAATATCTGGCAAAAGCAGCTTATGTGAGGAAAGGCTTATGCTGGTTGACAGTCTGTGGGGATTTCAATTTGTCACGTAGAAAAAGGTAAAGTGGAATCTAAATGTTGTTCCTGTGAGTGGTAATGAGCACTTGCAGCTGCTTCATAGGACAGCAGGCAGAAAACAAAGACTGGGACAGGAAGGCTGACCCGGTTATGTACTCCCCAGGACTCAACCCCCATGGACTACTTCCTCTACCTAGTTTCTACTCCTAAAGGTTCAGCAGTCTCCTAACAGTGCCATCACCTCTGACCAGATTGATGTTCAGATCGATGAGCTTGTAGGGGTTATTCATGTTCAAATCTAGCAAAACTGATCTTCAAAAATTTACCTAAAAGTTTAGTCTCCATCCATAGATGGTATATTTTATATAGTATATTGGCATGAATTATGGTTTTTCTTTTGGCCATTAAATTTTATCAGCTCCAGTTCATCTATTTTTGGAAGAATTTTAATTGGGAAAGCAAAATGAACAATTAGGTTCATACAACCTTGTACTAATTTTTAAGAAAAAAATTCAGTCGTATGTGTAGAAAAAAATGTTCAGAAGAAAATACAAAAGCAGTCAAAGCAGGCAAGGAAATGTGTCATCACAAAGTCCAGAAGGAGTAAACATTCCATTCCAACCTGGTGAAACTACATTCAGATTTCTGACCATACATTCAGATTTCCAGAACTATATAAAAATTATTTTGCTCTACTTTAAGTTTGTACTTTTTGTTATGGTAGTCACAGAAAACAAATCTATCAACCTACCTAGAAAATTGAAGGGATACCCCAATTGTCTCACCCTGCTTCCTGTTCAGTATGAAGAAGCCAGAGCAGTCTGTGTCCCAATTCCCCATCGGCAATTTGGGTAACCTCTTAAGAGGATGGTGTGATAGGAATAGAAGGTAGGAATTGGCTAGGCAGTTAGGGTGAAAAGACCCCAAAGAAAAGTAGCCAGTCTCTTGGCTAAAAGTCAAATATCCTTGGACCTCTTAGCAACATACTCTGTTCCAAAAGCCAAAAATGTCAAAAGTATTTGGGAGCTCTTATCTAATCCCTAAAAGATTTTTAGGGATACCTCTTCAGAGGGGGAATGTTAGAGTAGCAAAAAACCCCATAAAAAATAAGAGTACACGAAGTTGTCAGGAATAAGGGGTGGGGAGATATGGGAGGAGTTGGAGCAGAAGGAGTGGCATGGATTTGATGAAAACACCTTATATGCATGTATGAGATTCTCAATAAATTTTTTAAAGTTAAAAAAAGCAGAAGAAATAAATTGTACAAATAAAATCAAGAAAGACTTGCACAAATAATGGAACCAATGAAAACAATGAATATTAAGGCAAGAGAATTTGCAGTGAGGGTAGTCTGTGGTACTTTCCCAAGTATCTTTTCTATTAAACCTTTTCTAAAGATATATGGAGCTTTCACATCTCCATTTCATAAATGAGAAAATAAAGGCTCAAAAAGATTAAGTTATCTGATAGATACCAGACTTAGAAATGGAAGATTCAAGATTTGAACTCAAGTTGTCTAACTAAAGTCAAGACTATTCATAGTAGTGTAATAGAAATATTACATTATTTCTAAAATTACTTCCTGTCAGTATTTCAATTAATCAATACAATAATCCTACAGGAGAGTCAGAGCAGGTGTTACTGTTTATATTTGGGGATGAATAAATTAAGAATGATGTGAATGAGTTGATCAAGGTCACAGGACTGTAAAGTGGCTCAGTCTAGGGCCAAATATAGTCAAATAAGGGGGTGAAAATGAAGGTAATCAATATACATGCACCACATGGAACATGTTGGAGCCACAAGATTCTTATTTCCTACCCAGCAGTTTAGTGTGTCTCATAGGTATAAAATGATAACAATTCCATAAGGGAAGAATCAATGAGACTTGGTGACTGTGTTAGCTTATCGTTGTTGCTAAAACAGAATATTGCTGAATAATATATAAAGGAAAGAGTTTTATTTAGCTCATGACTCTAGTGCCTGGAAGGTACAAACTGCATGGCATTGGTGTCTTGATGAGGCCCTCAGCTTCATCACGTGACAGAGAAGCAGAAGGCCAAGTGCTAAAAGGACTGAGCTCTTTATGACAGTAACTCTTGTGGGAATGAATGCAGTCCCAAGGATAAAATGATTACAGAGAATAGAGTAAAAGGCTTTTCAGCAGGTACAGGGAGGCATCCTACTTTAAACATACTTCATGTATTGGTTCTAACATGACCAAAGAGAACCTCCTCATAAATACATTTTAATCAGTTGAAATATCAATTAAAATACAGAAACAGAGTTTGGGAGGAGAAAGAGGCAAATATCTTTAACCATTTATTTTAAGAATCCTATGGAAATAAGCCATGCTCCTTTAATCCCAGCACTCAGGAGGCAGAGGCAGGTGGATCTCTGTGAGTTCAAGGCCAGTCTGGTCTCCATAGAGAGTTCCAGGCCAGATGGGACTACAGGGAGACCCTATCTCAGAAAGACAAAAAAAGAAAGAATCATATGGAAATAAGTAGAAGATAATGTCATAAGAATAGATGAGTTCTGTAAATAAAAAGGACAATACAACACAACAAAACCTCTGGGACACGTTGAAAGCAGTCCTCAGATGGAAGTTTATAGCAGTCCTTAGAGGGAAGTTTATTTCCTACATTAAAAACTTGGAAAGTTCACAAATAAATTACTTTACACTGCAACTCAAGACACTTGAAAAGCAATGACAAATGAAACCCAAACCCAGCAGACAAGAAGAAATAACAAAAATCAGAGCAGAAATTAATGAAATAAAAACAAAGAAAATGGTACAAAGAATAAACTAATCTAAGAGCTAGTTCTTTGAAAAGATAAACAAGATTGATAGACCACTAGCCTAGTTAGCCAAAAGAAAGAAAGAGCACCTCCAAATCAACAAAATCAGAGATGAAGGGGGAAACATCACAACAGACACCAGAAAGATTCAGAACATTATAAGGGAATACTTTAAAAAATATGCTACTAAATTTGAAGGCCTAAAAGAAATGGATGGATACCTAAAAGCATAGGAACCACCAAAACTAAACCAAGAAGAGATTAACAGCTTAAACAGACCTGTAACACATAAAGAAAGTGAAACAGTAATACAAAACCTCCCGACTAATAAAAGCCCTGGCCCAAATGGATTTAAAGCAGAATTCTACCAAACATTTAAAGAAGATCTGCATCCAATGCTACTTAATTTATCCAAAAAGATAGAAACAGAGGTAAAACTTACAAATTCGTTCTGCCAGCATCACTCTCATACCAAAGCCTGGTAAAGATACAACCAAAAAAGAAAACTATAGACCCATATCATTAATGAACATAGATGCAAAAATTCTCAACAAGGTACTTGCAAACCACATATAGACACACATCAAGAAGATCATCCACCATGATCAAGTCGGCTTTATCCCAGGGATGCAAGGATGGTTCAATATACGTAAGTTAATAACTATCATAAATCATGTAAATGGGCTCAAAGACAAGAACCACAGGATCATCTCAATAGATGCAGAGAAGGCCTTTGACAAAATTCAACAAGCATTTATGTTCAAAGTCCTAGAGGGAATTGGACTGGAGTGAACTACCTCCACATAATTAAAGCCATATATAACAAACCCACAGCCAATATCATTCTAAATGGAGAAAAACTGGAAGCATTGCCATTGAAATCAGGAACCAGACAAGGCTGTGTGACCTGGATGTTTCTCTGACCCTGTGATGACGAGCCATGGATCCGCCTCCTTCCCACACTCTCAAAAAAGCCATTCCCCTTTCCTCTTCCAGCCAATTGGTTGACCATAGCCACTTGCAGGGGAGGGGCTGAGGGTATAAAAGCTGGGAAAGCTATGAGGCCAGTCTCTTACCATTTTGTGAGTCTGTCAGGAACCACAGGATTTATATCTGGGTGTGGACAGCCATGAAAGGAAAGGCACCCGCTCTTCTGATGTAAGCCCACACCCCAAGCTCAGTTAGCAAGTCCAATAAACTCGTTAAGATTCTTCAAACCAGGTTTGGAGAATTCTTTTGTCAGGTTGTCACAAGGACCGTGGGAGGAGGGGATTGGATGCCACGTGTACCTCCTAGCAGTGAATTTGACTTACAATTGGCATAGCCAGCAGCATAAGATGAAATTGAGAATGAGTTTTGGAAGAGTGTTGATGATGTCCTTGATATAGGAAAAGATATCAACAACCAAAGTAGAGTGGTGTGAGGGGAGAGTGTGGGCTGAGGAAAGGTTAACCTGGTGGGCCATTCCCATAGGCTTGGTGGGGATTGCTGCAGTGGCATGGTTAATGCAGTGGACAGTGAGATATGTGACTAGAGTGAGGCCTTCTAAGCAGTCGAGGTCAATGAGAGAAATCCTGTGGTGGCAGCCATCTTTGTATGGGGTGGCATGCCTGCTCAACTGGTGGGGGCCCCCACATAAGTATGGAGATGGCTTGCAAACAGCAGAAGATCTGGAACAGATTTTTCAAGCTCTGGGAGTAGCACACCAGGGACAGAAATGTCAAAAAGCAGTTGCAGAGGCCACTTGGCTGCTGCTATTGATAATAAGAAATCTGTCCCAAGCAGAGGCCTTAGCCAGAAGGGAAATTGAAGGTGTTAGAGAGGAATTAGAATAGGAGAAGGATATGAGGCTGGTTTCTGACTTTGCCAATAAATTAGATAAGAGAGAAAAGGAGATGGAGGTGTTGGCATGCCTTTTTTTATGTCTAGGAGGCCAAAAGGGAAAAAAAAAAATCCCAGATCAGAATGATAATAAAAGGCCCATCTTGGGATCACAAAACCTGGAACCCCTGGGAAGAGTCAGGTAGTGAGGAAGAAGGAAGTGACCTAGAGATAGTGGGAGATGCTCCTTGGGTCTGACCTTTAATTCAAAGAAAGGGAAAAATCCATGTTCCAACATGCTGATGGAGAGCTTAACAATAGCCCAGTGCAGGAGACCATGGTAATCAGAGAATACTCAGCACCAGATCTATTAGAACTGGGAAAGACATTTAAACAAGCTATGAAAGAGCCTTTGGCCACCTGGCTTGTGAGGCTATGGGACATGGGGTCAGATGGGATCATTTTAAGTTCTACAGAAGCAAAGAAGTTAAGCAACATAACCACTCGTCCCTCTTTGAGACAAAGACTTCACAATTTAAGGCAACATGAGGGAAACCAGTCCATGATGGATTGGCTCATATGAGCCATTCGGGATACATGGGTATCTCCAGCTGAGGTTCCCATGAATACTAGACACTGAAAAACCACTGAGGAAGGACAGGCTCTGTTGAGGGAACTGGGTATGAGGGAAGCTATCTTTGATGCCCAGTACACTGGCCCAGACAGGACTGTGTTTACAGGAGGCTTAAGAAAGAAACTGATTCAGCAAGGCCCAAGAGACTGGTATGGAGCTTTGGTGGCAGTGCTAAGCCCCATGGTCTGGCGTGACCTGTATGAAGCTCTGGTTGGATTTAAATGATTTAGAGCAACATATAAACAGGGTTCAAAAGGTGCTAAAGTGAGTAGACACAAGGGAAAAGGGCTGGAACTCAGCAAAGGAGCCCCTCCATGTCTCCTGAGCACAGATGTGGATGGATTTACACAGAGCAGGAGTTGCTAGGTACAAGATAGATGGGCAGCCAAATGCTGTGCTGGTGAGCCTGTGGAGGGTTTTAAGACCTGACCAGCAATTTGCCACAGAAGTAAGAGAAAATGGGGACCAGAAGGTGCAGGTAACTCCAACTGCACCCCCTGCTCCAGAGGAAGGCAGCCTCATTGGATGGGACACCCCCAACCACTGCCTTGAAGGGATGGTCAAGGTTGCCCACAGGTGGGGGCCATACTGGGTGACCGGAAGCCACATGTTGAATTGAGGATTTATTGGTCTCCCATTAATATACAGAACACATGGGCCCTAGTGGATACTGGGGCAGAGTGTACATTAATTCACAGCAATCCTCCAAAACATCAGGGACAGTGGATAGCAATGGATGGGTATGGGGATAAAACCATACAAGTAAAGCAGACTAGCCTCATTCTGAGAGTGGGCAATTATCCCCCCCCCCAGGAGTACAAGGTGTGCATCTCTCCCCTTCAAGAGAACATTTTAGGGGTAGATGCCCTGCTGGATCACACCCTACATACTACTGTGGGAGAGTTTCCGCTGAGGGTGCCAACAGTAAAGGTGATTATTTGGGGGTGGGCAAGATGGGAGCCAGTCAAATTGCCCACCCAATGGAGGGTGGTAAATATCAAACAGTATCTGCTGCCTGGGGGTCGAGATGAAATTACCAAAATCATCCAGGAACTAGAGCAGGTAGAGGTTATCCGCCCAGCCCAGAGCCCTTTCAATAGCCCCGTTTGGCCTATCAGGAAGCCAGATCGCTCCTGGATAATGACTATAGATTACTAGGAGTTAAATAAGGCGGTGCCTCACATTCATGCAGTGGTGCCCAACATTGCTCTGCTAACTGATCAGCTGGTGCAGGAAAAGGGGCCCTTCCATGCTGCAGTGGACCTTGCTAATGCGTTCTTTAGTATTCCTCTAGCTGCTGAATCCCAAGATCAATTTGCATTCACATGGAATGGACAACAATGGACTTTCAGAGTACTTCCCCAAGGAGGTAACTCCACAGCCCTATGGTTTGTCACAGGATGGTCAGGACCCGGCTCTGTTACCCCGTCCTCCTTCTGTAAGGAGGTTCCATTACATAGATGACATAATACTAACTTCTGAGTGCCTTACAGATTTGGAAGCTCATTTGGGGAACATGCAAGTGCACCTGAAGGACTAAGGATGGGAAATCAACCCATAGAAGGTACAAGGGCCTGGTACAGCAGTAAAATTCTTAGGAGCTTTATGGTCAGGCAGAACTCTCATGATACCGAGTATGGTGGTTGAGAAAATTTTACAACAACCCATACCAGTAAATACTAAGCAGTTACAGGTATTTTGGGGACTTCTAGGGTATTGGCAAATTTTTATCCCTCACCTTGCTCAGGTCACCCATCCCCTGTATAATCTAATAAAAAGAGGTGCTACATGGGATTGGGATGTAAAGGCCCAAGAGGCTTTTGAGCAGCCAAGGTACTGGTTGTGAAAGCTAAACAGCTGTGTGCCCCAATACATTGGTGTCCCTTCCTCTTGGAAGACATCAGGAGCCCTGAGGGTTATGGATGGGGCTTGTGGTAACAACAACCCGAACAGATGGTCCCAGTTGGGTTCTGGTCCCAATCATGGAAAGGGGTGGAGTCCTGGTACACAGCTCTAGAACAGCAACTGTTGGCTGTATACAAAACATTGCAACAGGTGGAATCCATTACATGCCCCAACCCCATTACTGTAAAAACCGCATATCCCTTAAAAGAATGGGTGGAGGGCATGTTGGGCAAGCCTGTCAGGGGTGGCCCAAAACCAAATGCTGCAAGATGGCATATATATTTGCAACAGCAAAGGGTGGTGTCAGCAAGCCTGATCACCAATGCCATGCAAGCAGTACTAGGACTGGTGTCGTTTCAAGGCACAGAGCCTCTCCCTCCACCTCTGATAGTCGATGCTCCTGTGAGACCTGACCGAGTGCTAGAAGGGACTCCCCCAATTCCAGCTGATGCCTGGTATACCAATGGCACCAGCAGGGGTGCCAGACAAGAATGAGTAGCAGTGGCAATACAGATGAACACTGACACTATATGGTTAGAGAGGGGAGAAGGAGAAAGCAGTCAATGGGCTGAATTGAGAGCTATATGGATAGTAACATTGAGGGAACCTTAGCCAGTTACAATTTGTACTGACAGTTGGGCTGTGTTCAAATGCTTAACCTTATGGATGGCTCCACTGGAGAAAGAAAACTGGCAGGTGATGGGACCACCACTATGGGGACAACAAATATGGAAGGACATATATAATCAAATGCAGGAGGAGATAGTGCCCCTGGTAGTTTACCATGTAGCTGCCCACCACCTGGTGAGTCCCCCCAGGAATCATGAAGCTGATGCCCTTACCAAAGTGAGGGCTGTCTGCCCTCAGGTTCCCCTAGAAGCAGTGCACTGGATTCATATCAAGTCCGGCCACAGAGGAGCTGACACCAGATGGAGAATAGCCAAAGCAGTCAGCATTCCAGTAAAATATGCTGACATCCATCAGGCTGTCCAGGCCAGTGAGGCATGTTCCCAGTTATGGCTCTGGAAGATGGATGCCATGATGGGGCAGATGCGCAAGGCAGCTTCCCCTGTGAGAGACTGGCAAGTAGATTATATAGGGCCCCGGCCAGTCACTGAGGGGTGTAAACATGGTCTTGCTTCTGTGGACACTACCACAGGCCAGGCCTTTCCCTACAAGAGAGTGATGGGCAAGACTACTATTAAGGGGCTTACTGAACTCAGTGTCATATATGGGTGCCTGAGGCAAATTGACAGTGACAGAGGCACTCATTTCACAGGTATAGATGTGCAAGCTTGGGCTAAAGATAATCAGCTTCAATGGTATTTCCACCTTCCATACAATACTACAGGAGCAGGATTCATTGAAAGAAAAAATGGGTTGCTAAAGGCACAGCTGAAAGCCTTAAGACCAGAAGGAACCCTATGGGGGTGGAAAAAGGCCCTTGCAGAGCCATAAGTTTGTTAAATGAAAATCCCATTACCAGGGGTGGATTGCCTCTCTATGAGCAGTTGGCCAAAGGGACCCCAGAGGTCCCCAAAACTATAAAGGCAATTTCCAATAATGTTGGTTGTACACTTGAAGTGGACGGTAAGAGCCTATTGCTGAAGACACTGTGTGGTGTGAGTGAGGGAGAGGGAGAGATCAAGCTTGGACTAAGCTGGAAACTTCCTGCCACTGCATGGGTGGCTTTCATAGTGCCAGAAGGCGCTATGCAGATGGCTGGGGGAGAATTGTTCCCCATTATCCTGTTCAATGAAGAACCCCACATGCTGCACTATTGACATGCAAAGCAAGATGTTCCTGCTGGTGCAATAATGGCTCGTTTAGTGTATGTACAACCAGCTAATTATCAATTGGACCAAACACCTGCTTCTAGGGATGGAACACACATCTCGTACTGTATACCAGGCACCCTGTGGCAGGAGAGGTTTAGGCTTCAGTGGAGGAGCCACTGCAATTGTATTGTTAGATGGATGTGATGCCCCTAATAATGTACCATACAAGCATTTGTGTTTACTCCCATAAGCTATTATGGCAGTTACTGTTTACATGTTCTTGCTGCTTACTGTTTCTGTTTTTATGCTAGATGGAATGCCAAAAAACTGAGACATCAGCCCATGACAAACAGAAGATTAAGAGACTTGAAGAGTCCAGTGCCCTAGTACAATGGAAGAAAGGTCGCCCCAACCTCTCTGAGGCTCAGGGATATTTGCAGAAGTGGTGGCGGAAAGTTTTGTAAGAGCCAGAGGAAGGGGTGGAGTGTGATTTGGATGTTCCTCTGACCCTGTGATAACAAGCCATGGACCTGCCTCCTTCCCACGCCCTCCAAAGAAGCCACTCCCCTTACCTCTTCCAGCCAATTGGTTGACCATAGTCACTTTCATGGGAGGGGCTAAGGTATAAAAGCTGGGAAAACCACGAGGCCAGTCTCTCACCATTTTGTGAGACTGTCTGGAACCACAGGATTTATGTCTGGGTATGGACTTTTGAACACAGCTGTGAATGAGGGGGGGGACACCTGCTCATCTGTAAGTAAACCCACACCCCAAGCTCAGTTAGCAAGTCCAATAAACTCGTTAAGATTCTTCAAACCAGGGTTTGGAGAATTCTTTTCTCAGGTTGTTGCAAGGACCATGGGAGGAGGAGATTGGATGCCATGTGCGCCTCCCAGCAGTGAATTTGACTTACAAAGGCTGTCCACTATCTCCACTCCTCTTTAACACAGTGCTTGAAACTCTTCACACCCCAAGCTCAGTTAGCAAGTCCAATAAACTCGTTAAGATTCTTCAAACCAGGGTTTGGAGAATTCTTTTCTCAGGTTGTTGCAAGGACCATGGGAGGAGGAGATTGGATGCCATGTGCGCCTCCCAGCAGTGAATTTGACTTACAAAGGCTGTCCACTATCTCCACTCCTCTTTAACACAGTGCTTGAAACTCTTGCAAGTTGCAAGAGACAGAATCACACCCCTTCACAATAGGTGCAAAAAAATATATATCTCAGAATAAACCTGAAAATTTTAAATCTTTAAAGGAAGAGATTGAGGAAGACATCAGAAGATGGAAGGGCCTACCATGCTCATAGATTGGAAGAATATTGTGAAAATGACCATCCTACCAAAAGTCATTTATAGATTCAATGCAATGCCAATTAAAATCCCCATGACGTTTTTCACATAACTGGAATAAACCATCGTAAGATTCATATGGAAGCACAAAAGACCTCAGATAGCCAAAGCAACCCTGAGCACTAAGAACAAGGCTGGGGAGATTACTATACCAGATATTAAACTAAATTACAGAGCTATAGTCATAAAAACAACATGGTACTGGTACAAAAAAAGGACCCATAGATCAAAGGAACAAAATTGAAGACCAAAATATGAGTACATGCAATTTCAGCCACCTGATATTTGACAAAGGGGCCAAAAATATTCACTGGAGGAAGGACAGCATGTTCAGCAAAAGTCAATTCCAAATGGATCAAAATACTCAATGTGAAGCCTGAAACCCTGAAACTGTTAGAAGAAAACATTGGCAATAACCTACAAGATATAGGTGTAGGAAAAGGATTTTCTAAACCGCATATCAGTTGCTCAGGAAACAAGGTCAAGAATCAACAAATGGGACCTCATTAAACTAAAAAGCTTCTGTACATCAAAAGAAGTAACCAAGGAAGTGAAGAGAAAACCCACAGAATGGGAGAAAATCATCACCAGAGACACATCTGACAGAGGTTTAACATCCAGAATATATAACAAACAAACAAACAAAAAAAAGAATCAAGAAAGAAAGTAACCCAATTAAAAGATGGGCTAAGGACCTGAACAGAGTTCTCAAAAGAAGAAATAAAGATGGCTAAGAAGCATCTTAAAAGGTGTTCAACATCACTAGTAATTAGGGAAATGCAAATTAAAGATGCTTTAAGATTCCATCTTACTGCAGTCAGGTTGGCTAAGATAAAGAGAACAAATGATACCAAATGTTGGAGAGGATGCGGGGAAAAGGAACTGCTCATCCACTGCTGGTGGGACTGAAAGCTTGTTCAACCCCTTTGGAAAGCAGTGTAGAGAACTCTTAAAAAATTACAAATGAACCTACCATTTGACCCAGTTATACCACTCCTTGGCATATACCCAAAGAACTCATCCTACTGCAGAGACATTTGTATGGCCATGGTTGTTGCTGCTCTTTTCACAATAGCTAAGAGATGGAAGCAACCTAAGTGTCCTTCAACTGACAAGTGGATAATGAAAGTGTAGTTCATTTATATGATGAAGTTTTACTCAGCAGTAAAGAAAGATGAAATCATGAAATTTGCAGGTAAATGGATGAAACTAGAAACCGTTATATTAAGTGAAGTAACACAACTCAGGGGGAAAAAAAAAAAAAAAAACCCTACGTATGTTCTCCCTCACATGTGGATCCTAACACCAAATGCTAATAAGTGAGCATGTATCCAGACATAACTACAGAAGGCAGGATAATGAAAAGGAACCAGGGAGGTAAAGGAAAAGAAAGAATCTGAAAGAGAAGAACAGTAGGAAACAGGCATTAATAAGGGAGATACAGATAAAAATGGGCTTATTTTAAGGGAAGGGGGGAGGGAAGGTTATACAAAGAACCTAGGGGATAAAGAGAAAGAAGGAGCTCAAGATAAGTGGGACCATAGGAGAAGGGTATTATTAAGGGAGATGGGAAAAATGGGGGCACCTTAAATGGGGAAACCATGGTGGAAGGGTTAGACAATATGACAGATATTGCCTAGCTAGTTTTAAAAAACCAGAGGGAACCATATTAGTCCACCTTCTTACTGACAAATTGTACATACAATTAGATCAAGGAATATAATATATGTCTAGGCAAGGTTTATCTGAGAATGTTTGGTCTTTGCCCAAGCTTATCTACATGGCCTATGGTAATTAAAAGTACCAGACTGGTGGAACTAACCTTCTTACATGTTTAACAGCCATACTTTGAGGCCTATACTAATTTGGTCAGAAGGACATAAAGGACAGTTTTCACTCCTTTCCCTCCTAGGTTGACTAAACTTCAGGGGACTATGAGCATCTCTCAAAATGTCCTGTAATTGTGGTGAGTCACCCGTCCTCTTGATCAAGGAGGCCGAGGAAACCCCACCAGATGGACTTGAACCAGTGTCCAGTCTACGAAGAGGAGGGTCAACACAGAGGAAACACGTCTTCCATGCTTCCAAGAGAAGCCACCCATGGTGGAGCAGGGCCTTTGACTTATCTTTACACAGGTGGAACTGGTAAAAGAAAGGAGCCTGGAGCTCTTCCCAAGCACATGTTACCCCCAAGGAACAGATCCTCAAACGACCTTAAGAGTAAAAATAAATTGGTTTATCTGGGCCAATTGTAGAGTCTTAAACACCCAAAAGGAAAGTATAACCAAAGATTGAAGAGGTCAATATAATTTTTTAAGAGTCCATATGTATGGCTAAAGGCTACATAACAAGAAACAATGCCAGACAGGAGATACCTTCCTTGGAGTTGTTGGCCAAGGTGGCCCAAGAGATTCCCAGACAGTAACCCAGACTAGAACTGGGAAACTGAACAGCAGACCCCAATCTTATCTAAAAGAACATTGACAACTGATTGCTGCTAGATGAGGAAGAGCTGATCTTCATAAAACAAGGATCGCTAGATAGGCTGACTAGATTCAGTGGATGGACAAGCACTGGGAAACGGCTGGGGGTGCCGACAACACAGTGGATAGTAACAGGGATGACAGAGTATATGGGCTCCAGTGGGGAGGAGAGGCTATGGGAGGGTGCCATTTGGGAAGTGGGTATATAGATGAATAAGATTGTTTGGGATGTTCTATATGATGTACACATACACAAAATAAAGACTTTATATCCATACTCAGGTGCCAAGATCCAAGTGCAACCGACGACTGTGACTAGTAATAATCAGATACATAGAGATTAGACACACATGTGCAAACATCTAAGCGTTAGCATTAAAATGAGTCTTTCTGTAAGAAGCAGTATATTTTAAAATGAAATGTATATCTTTTATAAATATTAAAAACTCATTCAACTTTATGTCTTACAGGGTTTATTCTGAGTTCAATATTTTATAACTGTATTAATCCAACTGTGAACTTAAAAATTTACAGCCACTTTTGAAAGAGATGTATCTTTGCTCTGGAAATTGTTATTGAATATGTTAAAGCTGTAATGAAATGCTTCTTCTAATCATGTGGTTATTAAATAAAGAATAGATGAGGTCTTCAAAAGAAGAAAGTAGCAATAGAGAGGAGAGTCTTCCTCATAAGGCAGTAATAGTGTTAGAATTGAAAACTCCAGTGTCCATGACCCAAATGCAAAGAACCTGGTGATCTAGTAGAGATTTTACAGGCTCATCCAATATCTCAGAGTCTTTGTGTCCTACAAAGTTATATCATGTTACAATATCGGACAGAAAAAGAAGCTCCACAGAGTAAGGCTGTGTGTGTGGCTGAAAGTCTCTTGCATGGGAATTGGGAATCTGAGGAAAAAATAGATGAATAAATTTCTCAATTTTGTCAGAGGCAGATTTTGCTCTTAAATAAAATAAATACAATGTAATCCAATAGAAATTTCTATTATAAGTACTACCTTTGTTTATTTTTGCCAGCCTTTATCTCTACTTAGAGTTTCCAGTTATATATTTAAGAAGGAATGACATTTTGCTATTAGAAATGTATATGGAATTTTAGTTCCTTCCACTGTGAAGGGCAGAGTTATTGTTTGCTGGATGACTCTTTTGTATTCCTTTCTGTTCCCCAGTATATGTCACCACAACTCTTTCTCAGCTCTGCTGCCTGTGAGTGGAAACCACACACTCCACAGAAGCTCAGCACTCACTGGATGCATCAAAGTTGCATAGTTGTCAGTGCTGGAGTTAGAAGAACTCTGCCTAATTCCATATTAAGTCCTCATATACTTTTCTCAAGGGTGTGGACATTTTTAAGTTTAAAATAAATTGAAATTCAAAATATAGACAGAAATGGTATACTAGACTAAATGTCTAGAACTTCTCACAGCTGGAGCTGGCCTGTGCATCATCAGTGCCTAGTTTGTTTTGTTGAATTGAATGGTAAACTTATGCCTGATTTTTAAGCCCATCCTGGCTTTCTTATGATTAACTGAAACAATGTGGTCAAATAAAGCTTCAGTACAAACCCTCCCTCTGATAACATCTACAAAGATCTCACTTTGTCATCCCTGCTAAAGTAATTTATAACAAAATATTGCACTAGAGACTATCTACCAAATGAGAGCAGCTCTCCATCTTCAGTGGACCCGGGAAGACAAGCTATGGATATTGTTCTTACTGTCTGTACAGCTCAGAAAATGTGTATGCATATGCTAAATGCAAAATATTTGTTCAGTGCTCTAAACAGTTACAACCCAGGCTAAGAAAACAAAATACAGCAAGTCCAAGACACAATACCCAAGGGAATGGTTAAATATCAGAAGGTAGGCTAATTATTATTTATTTATTTTTGTGGCTGGTCTGTGGGAACCTTCAGTCTTGATTCCTCCGAGTCTCGGAATCATGATGTTCAGGAAGAGATTCCAACCACACCTCCCATCCTAATCCCTAATCTTAGCTCAGGAAACCAATGAGGTATAACTACACACCAGGATGTTTTCTTAACCCTTAGCAAAGCCTTAATCACAGGAGAGAGGATGCTTGTTAGAGAGACAACACTTTGTGTTCTCTGTCTGATTTAACATAACTGACGAGCTGTCAATATATCCCTTGGTTGAGGGTCATTAGCATTGAGAGAAATACCCTTGCTTTCAATATGAAGGTGGAATAGTAAATCCATGAATCAGAAAGGGACTTGATGGACTCTTTGATGCCTACAGGAGCAAAGGGGTTGGAAAGTACATTATAAACTAACAGAAGAGAAGCATTCAAAGGAATCACAATGTAAAAAGCATTTTGTTCTCAGGCAACATTTCTCAAGCAGAAATTTTAAATTAAAATGTTTAATTCCTTTGCTTCACAGAATTTCACACCGAAATTTAAAATCTCCCGGGCAATAAAAGAAAGTACTATACTTCTCACACCTTTTGAGTCTATGAACCATGAAACAAACTTCGTGTCTGAGCCCTAGAAAGAGAATAGATTCCAGGATATACTATCAGCCACACTTTAAAAGAGGAGATCTTTGTGTTGTGGTGGTAGTTTTGGTCTTTGGGTGATTTTTATTTGTTTGTTTGTTTGTTTGTTTTTGGTTGTTGTTTTGAGGCAGGGTCTCCCTGTAGCCCCAGCTGGCCTAGAACTCACTGTGTAGACCAGGCTGGTCACTGTGCTTGGCTCAGAGATGACCTTTTTAAAATAACATACCACAGGCATTTTTTAGTGGTGGTACAATGTACTAAAAAATGTACTATATTTACAAAGCAAGGATGGTTGGAAGGGTTACACCTTCCCCATAATGCAGAGCAAATGTGCTTCTAAAATAACTTGCATTTTAATTTTTTTCATTTATTCAAGATTTGTTTTGTGAGTTACTGTTCTGTCAAGACTTTTTTATGAGTTACTTCAGTTTTACAATATTATGAATGGCTTTTCAAAGCCTAATTTTGAAAATTTTTCTTTTAAAAATGCAACTGAGAGGCAGGAGAGGTGGCTGGTGGTTAAGATCATTTACTGTTCTTCTGGAGTTCGGTACCCAGCACCCCACATGGTGACTGACACTGATCCCTAACTGCAGTTCCCAGGGAACAGATGCTCTCTTCTGGCCTCTGAGGGCACTGGGCACCCATGTAACTGGGCACCCATGTGATACAGTTACATACTTGAAAGCAAAACACTCATATACATAAAATAAAAATACATAAAATCCCGAAAAATGTAACTGAAATTTACAAACTTAAAATCTCAAATTTACATAATTCATTGACTTTCTCTAACCCAGAGGATATGTATGGTCTTATATGACAGTCAACTTTCAGAGTCTTAAGTTTAGAAAGGTATCATGTAACTCTATGTGCTGTTATATATACACCCAATCACACACAGTTCCCACTTCCCCTTATGTAAATACACATGTATTGATATGTGTGTATATGTAGACATATCCTTTTGTTCTTATCTATAATCCATACTTCCCTTCTAAAAATGAGTATTAATGATATCTTAGAAATAAAATTTGATATTGAGTAGTGACCGTAATTTAATCAAAAAGAAGTTACACAAAATAGTTTATTTTCATTACTGACTGTAAATATGAAGAATTTTAATTTTAGTAAGTAATCATCAATGTAGCATTGAATTAAAAATTCACACTTGAAAGGGTTACAAGTCATATACAGAACAATTATTCCATAATAACATTTTCTCATTTTAAGATTTATTTAACTTTTGTGTGTGGGGGTGTATGTTTGTGTTTCTGTGTGTCTGACACTTGTGTGCAGGTGCTCTAGAGGCTACAAGAGGCATCAGATCCCATGTCACTGGAGTTACAGGCATTTATGAGCCACCTGACCTAAGTGCTGGGACCTGAACGTAGGTTTTCTGGAAGAGCAGCCACCTTTCCAGGACATAACAAAGCTTTCTATATATGGGCAACAAGTTTACATTTTCACTAAGATTTTGTTTAACAGATTAATTTTTTTTCCTTCTGTGCATACACATACATATATATGTGTGTGTATGTATGTATGTGTGTATATATATATATATATATATAGAGA
>NW_008352267.1:14831862-14846472 GCF_000622305.1 Nannospalax galili
GAGAGAGAGAATTTGAACCAAAATCTCAGTGAATAAGGAAGCCAGCAGCAATAAAAACGAACATGAACTGCTAATCTTCATTCTCTAGGAGCCATATATTTATCAGACACAGAAATAAAGTGATGTAAATATATTGATATCACAGTCCCAAAGTACTTAAAACTTTCCCACAGGTTTCTGTTCATTTTAGTGTGTGTGTAAAATATTTTGTAAAAGCTCAAATGACATTGTGTCTTTGAAGACAGAGTGTATGTTAACATAGCAATAATACCAGCTTTTCATTTTCTCCTTGTGGTGGAGAACATTTTAAGTGGCTTTTCCTGTCACTTTAACAGTCCTCAAATGGAGGAGGGAGAATTTAACACAACACATTAAGGAAATGTGGATGGAACTCATGTTTTGTCACATGAGCTAAAAATATCCTCCTGCTAGGAATTCCTTTTTTAATATCATGAGCCAATGTCTCATCCTTTGAACTCCAGCCTATTCTGTGGGAAACCCACCGTCTGTATATTTAAACCCTGTATTGTGCCTTATCAGGAAATCTAAACATAAGTGCCACTGTATTAAAAGTTCTGTTGCATCTTATCTCCTTCAAATACAGAGTATGGCTATGACACATACAAACTAGTATATTTTAAAGAAATCTAAACAGTTACACAGGAGAAGTTTATACTCTTCTGGAGGAAAAGAGGAAATAATTTCAAAAAGTAAGTAATTTGCAGGAGACACAAACCACATCTTACTACAAATCTACAGAGGGACAATTGTCACTGTGACTACACTGGAAGGGAATCTAAGCTGTTTTTAATAAAATAAAAGATATAGCTGTAGGATAGCAAGTGATTACCTTATCAATGATAAATGATAAAACATAGCCCTTATGCTGTAGTCTATAAAACTAAGAAAAAACCATTTTCCTATGAGAACATTCCTAACACTGAGGCCACTGCAGATCCATCACCTTCACACATGAATGATGACGTCCGATGCACTCAGATTTCCTTCCGCTGACATTTGCCACGAATGCACTTCCTGAAAGCAGTTTTCAACTCCTACTGCAACAGCGACTCCCTTCCAAATGACGCATACATCACAGGACAGCACGTTCTAACTTGTTTGAAAGCATTTTAATTCTAAAGCAAAGTTTATAATAATATTCTAAAAAATATTATTAAGTTTGGCTTCCTGGTTATAAAAGGAACCCATTATTCAGTATTGTTTAATGAGCCAGAGAAGACTGCAATTATTCTTTTGTGGGGATAGTATATTTTTTTTACAAATATTAGAGAGTGAAGAGTTATAACAATAGTAGAACTCTCTGCGTGGCATTATTATATTCTAGGCTCTTTCTTAAGTGCTTCCTCATTTTAAATCACCAAAGCATCATAAGAACCTTGAGTCTTACCATAAAACAAAGAAACTGAGGCAATTGGAGCAAGATTGCACAGAGTTCTGTGATACAGTCAGACTTTAAAACCAGACATTTTGACATGAACATCTATGCTCACAAAAACTGTTCAGGGTGCCTGTGATCTCCCAAAGGAGAATTCTTCCCCCTCTCACTTGGTGATGAAGTCATAGATTTGCTGAAAGCAGTGTTTGCCATTCTTTTCTCAAAATGTTTCATTAGGATACATATTTTGTCATCCTCCAATTTTATTTTATGATTCTGTTCATTTTTTCTGGATATGTTTCTTAAAGTTCTTGGGATTTTAGCCTGAAATAAAGTCATAGGATACCTACTGGAAGGACAAAATAGTATCTGCATTATTTTAAATTTTGTTGTATTCTTATATTACTTATATCACAGAATTTGGACAGTAGAAAGCTCAGAATCTTACACTGACAAGTGAAAAGATAGATCCAAATTACGGTCATTTCCAGTTAGCATGAGTTTCCTTCCTTCCCGTTTTAGTAGTGTTGATCTGAGTTTTCAAAGGATTTTTGAGTACTGGGGCTATAGCTCAGTATTAGAGTACTTGCTTTTCATGTGTGAGACCTTGGGTTCAGTTCTCAGTATTGCCTCACACCCCCCCCCCAAAATTTTTTTTTTGATGGGTTTCATGTGATCACTATGGGGACTCCTGTATTTTTCCAATTCCTTGAATAAATTAAAAGCTTCTGGCTGGAGGAAACTGTGTAACAACACCGCTTGTGGAGCCTCTCCTAGGCTTGTTGATAGCAGGGAGAAAAGCAGCTGAGAACTAACCTAGTCAGTGGCTGCGGTTTCTCCAAAAATGGAAGGGCTTTCCATCAACAATCACAATGGGCAAGCATCTGATGGGACCACCATGGGAGATGGGTAGAGGATAACACTGGATTATTTTGTAACAATAAGAGATGACTTTAGAAGCATGCTGGAGACTGTAAACATTAAATTATGCATAATGCAGTCAACTGAATTAGAATGTAATCCCACAGAAATGGTGCATGCCAGCATTACTACCTTCTGTTACAGAGTCCAGGAAGGCAAGAATATGCTTGTGCTGTTATGAATGTCAAAAAGGGTTGCAAATATTTTTCATTTAAATACCTAGACGGTTACCCAGTTTTTCTGGTGTTTTTGCTATTTAAACCCAGAGGACAATAGCCTTAGCAAGTATAAAAATAAATAGTATTCTTTCAATAACAATAAGTGCACAAAGAGGTTTTCTTTTCCTCTGAAGCTAATCTATATTTTATTTAGCAACTATGGAATAAATGTTTCCCCATTCTCTCCATTGATGAATCTGAAAACATTCCACTCCACCATCCCTTCTTCCACTCCTGCTCTCTTCATGTCTTTGACACCACATTTGTTATCATGCCACATGACCAGACTATTTGAAAGAATAAATGGAGAGAACTTTAAATGCACCTGCTCTACAGGAATCTGCAGGCCCACTATGATGTTCTCTGGGTCTCTTAGAGTGCTAGTGAGTTTGGACCATGTGACTAGAATGATGGAAGAAGTCACTGTCCACTGTGATCTTGAATAGTAGACACAATCAGTTTCTGACAGCAGAGCATTCTCATTTACATGCAGGAGACAGACTAGCATGCAACTGGCCTTCAGCTCCCTCTTGGCCTGTCTTGGCAGAGGCTGTAGTTTACTAGTGATAACTGGACATGGGGCATGTTGTCCACATGATGAGGGCAGGAACTCATTTTGCTCTCCTGGAGGCCCTTGTGTGGCATATCATTAGGGGTTGCTGGCTTTGGAAAATTCCAATATACAGCATAGTCATTTCTGTTCCCAAGACTCTTCATGAGTTTACGAAGACTATGATAAAACAGTGGGAGTTAGGAGGTGGCACTTGAATAGTAGCTTCAAGTCATAGTGATAGGAAAAACTAAACAAGTGCTATGACTAGATCACCTGAAAAACACGCTGGATCATTATTTGCATGTTAATGACTTTTTAATTTTAGATTTATTTTTCTGAAGCCATCAATATTAGGTAAATTAATATTCTTCATTAAAATGATAGCCTAATGCTGAGAAGCAAGATTATGAATATTGGCATTCATCTGATTTTATGTAATGACTAAAAACACGAGCTAAGACAAACATATCTCAAGCACTGGATAGGAGAGATGGATAGATACGCACATGCTTCAGAAGAGACCACCTAACCACAAGTCAAAGGGCTAAACTGAAGGCACTGGAGAGATGGCTCAGCAGTTAAGAGCACTGGCCACTCTTGCAGAGGACCTGGGTTTGGTTCTCAGCACCCTATGGCAGCCAACAACTGTCCTTCCATTACTGCATTTCCAGGGGAGCCAACGACATCCTCTTCCAACCTCTGTGGGTTGCATGACATGGGTGCACTTATAAACATGCAGGCAATACACTTCATACATAAAATAGGAATAAACAAACTGAACTAGGGAAATTTAATTCTACATTTGGTAATTATACCATTAACATTCATGTGAATTTAACCACTAAGGTAATTTTAGGTACTTTTTCAAATGCAGTGAATAGTTGCTAACTGGAAGCTAAGATAAAGCCAAATGCTAACTGGAAGACTACCGACTTGTTACTTTTTAATTAGATAATGTTTATTCGCTTCTAAATCTTTGAGCATTACTTTAATCCTAAAATACATGCTTTACCTAGGATTTAGCATTACTCTTTTAAAAAATATCTTATTTTTATTTTATGTGCATGAGTTTATTGCCTGCATGTATGTATGTATGTATGTATGTAAGTGCACCTGTGTCATGCAATGACTGACGAGGTCAGAAGAGGACATGATAGTCCCCTGGAACTGGATTAATAGGCATTGTTAGCCACCATGTGGGTGCTGGGAACTAAACCCAGGTCCTCTCCAAGTTCAGTCAGTGCTCTTAAGCACTGAGCAATCTCTCCAGCTCCAAGTTAGCACTAAGTTTAATGAACTTTTTTCAAAGAAAACAACGAGCTATAGCAAAAATATATAGTAATGATGTTCTATAATCATCTATACATAAAAACATTATGACTATAAATACAGTATGTGCATGAGAATACATAGAGTCCTTGGGATTCTTTAGCAACTGTAGACATGTTAAGTGTTACTGCTAATGTCTAGCAAAATATCCAATAGGCCAATGCAAAGCTAGCATAACTACATTCAAATTTCAAACAGCTCTAAACAATACTATCTTCTAATTCACCAAGCATTCTTTATGCATATATAGATAGTTTCTGATGCTCGTAGAATGAAGCTACTTTTAAGGCTGTTTTGGAAAATATAAAAATACATTTTACAATACTCAAGTTTATGCACTCAAAGTTAAAATGCTACAACTTTCCTTTATCTGGAATATATTGTGCTCACATAGCTATTCCTAGCCATATGACTTAGGATACTTATAATAATTTACCCAATGCAGATTATTCGCTAAGTAACTGAAATAATGATGTTGGAAGGCACTGGAGGTATGTTCTTAGAGGAAAAACAAAGAAGTAATCTAAGACAATATGAGATAGAAAAACAGAAAACCCAATTTCTAGAGCAATTCATATTCAAGACCATAGAGTAGAGCAACACAGGTTCATTCTTTCAAATAACACAGTTATCAACATGTTTATGTTAACTGTATCCTCTAGAAGTCAGGTAATGGGTCACTACATTTTAATGTTTTACATTTTATTCAGTTATTGTGATGTATGTGTGTGTGTGTGTGTGTGTGTGTGTGTGTGTGTGTGTGAGACACATGTGAAGGTCAGAGGACAAGCTGTAAGAGTTCATTTTCTCCTTCCACCTTGTGGATGCCAAGAATCAAACTCAGGTAGGCAGGGTTGGTGGTAGGTTCTTTTTCCACTGAGCCATCTCATTAGCCCAAGTTACTAAATTTTAGAAAAATTCCTACCCTAAAGTGTGAAAAAGAAAGAAAGGAAAGAAGGGAAGGAGGGAGGGAAAGAAAGAGAGAGAGAAAGAAAGAAAGAAAGAAAGAAAGAAAGAAAGAAAGAAAGAAAAAGAAAGAAAGAAAAAAGCTGCTTAAGTAGCTAAGACTGCTCCCTTCTTCAGAAGAGCAATGAGTCCTGAGTTACAGCTAGCACCATCTTTTTAATAAGAAATTTCTCTAATAAAAATAAGCTCCTAGGAACAAAAATTGAGTTTCTTACTAGCCATTAATTAATTAACAGTTAATTAATTAAGCTAGAAATAAGATCACAGGGAAATATCAGTTTTGTTCCTCCTGGTCACCAAACGTTTACCCTTTTGCTGATACAGAAACTCATTGTTTTGGCTACATGAATAAACAAAGAATTAGAAAATTTTGCTTTCAAATTGTCGTGTTTAGAGGAGGAGGGGAAGCACGTAGAGAGTGTAGGCCAATATTGGACATTTTCCTCTTAAACTGTGCAAGCACATGTTGCCTGTAGGGAAGTTTTCTGTAGAACTTTATTCACTGAGTAGGACATGTCATACCCGTAATCTTGTATAACACCCAGATTTTAAAACCTTTCCCAAAAGTCTGTTTCCAAGGTCACAGCTCTCATCTCTGTCCCCGGGGAACATATCACAGCAGCAGAAGCAACAAAAAAGGGGGTTTCCCTCTGCTTCATTCCTGAAAAATCCCACATGAGGATTGATGACTTTTTGCCGTGACGTCATATAGCAATGTACCGATCTGGAGTGTCCCGAGGGGTCTGTTTCTCCATCTTCCATGCCTCTCCACCCAGTCAAATACAATCTTTTTACGATCGCAGCCTCTGTGAATCTTTTAGTCCATCTTTCATCGCTGTGCCCAAATAACTAAGAGAAGTACTTAAAGGGCTCGCGGACTCGGAAGCCTCCACCCATCACGGCAGTGAGGGCATGGTGGAGCTGAGCAGCTCACATCATGGTATCAAGGGAACAGAAGGGTAGAGGAGTGCCTGAACTCCAGGACTCTCTCTTTTACTCTTTTGTGCCACTGAGTCCCTAGAC
Source organism: Nannospalax galili (assembly GCF_000622305.1). NCBI lineage: Eukaryota > Metazoa > Chordata > Mammalia > Rodentia > Spalacidae > Nannospalax > Nannospalax galili. The sequence continues at coordinate 14,838,269 of NW_008352267.1, forward strand.
TATGGGTTGGTACAGCCCATATTCAGAACCTGTCTTCTCCCCATAGCCAATCCTCTCTGGAAACAACCTCACCAACATACCAAGAACTGTGCTGATCTATGCACTTAGGCATTTCTCAGTCCAATCAAGTTGACAAAATTAACCATCACAATGACTTTTTGTTTGTTATAGTATTTTAATACTATAACAGAATGATTAGATTTGTTTGTTTGTTTGTCTTTTTGTTTTGACAGGGTCTCCTTAGTCTGAGCCTGCCTGGAAGTCACTATATGGACCAGGCTGGCCTTGATCTCATAGAGATCCGCCTGCTTCTGCCTCATGAGCGCTGGATTTAAGGTGCCACCAAACTCGGTATTGGGTTTTATATTTTTATTAAATAATCTACTCTGGGCCAGCCAGTAGATGTAAAATGAATCTTAACTATGCTGGCAAATAAACATTAATGTGCTCCCAAAGATTTTTGATCTATCGGAGAAATCAGATAATTAAAGACATTGTCACACAAGCATAAATATACTACAATAGAATAGCACAGGATGTGGTCATGACCATAGGGAGTCCCCAGGGAAGGGAAAATATCAGAAAAACTTCTTCAAAGATGATTTCCAAGTTGAAGTTGTAAAGACAGTGAGAATTATGTCAGAAAACAAGACTTATATGTGGAAAATGGAGGTCAGTTAGCTGGAAGAAGCTTTTTAGGTAAGAGGAACATCATGTTCAAGGTCAGTAGAGCACAGCATAGTAAACAGGATAAGTTTTGCAACAGGTAGAATTTGAGGTAAAATTGCTGGGAGAAATGAGGCTGAAATGGAGAACAAAGGTCTACCATAAAAATATTGAATCAAAATATGGAGTCTCAATTTTATCCTTGGGATGGTATGAATCACTGGGTCATTTTAGGCAGAGTGTGATGGGAATTTGAATTCGATTTTAGAAAGACCATTTTGAAAATTTTTGAAGCATGTAATTAAGTCAAAAGAAATACTGTAAAGTAAGACAGATTTTATCTTAAAGAATTCTAGAGATGTTGAGGCTAGTTTAGGTGGCCTTATGAAAAACTGTGAAAAAAAAAAAAAGAAGAAAAAAATTCTTCTGAGAGGAATTTAAGAGATAACATTTTAACAAATTGTGGTCACCCCTGTTGGGCAACTGAGTTAGTCATTGCATACTATTAACTAAAGTAAGGGCATAGAAAGAAATAGTTTGGTGAGAGAGCAAATTCAATGAACTCAAAGTAGGCATGTAGGGTTTAGATGTGGAATATCCTAGGATTGGAGCTACACAGCTACATGAGGAAGAAAATGGACATGCATGCCCAGAGTGTGAAGGAATGACCTGAGATGGCTTTATGATTTAGGAATCCAATAGCAGAAACAGAATACGTGATTATTTAAGGGACTATGTAGATTATGAAAGATGAGAAAACATTTAAATAGGGCTGAAGAGATGACTGTGGTTAAGAGCCCTGGATGCTCTTGCAGAGGACCTAAGCTCAGTTCCTAACACCCACATTGTGGTTAACAATCATCTATAACTCCAGCTTCTGGGGTTCTGATGCCCTCTTCCGGCCTCTGTTGCCACTGCACATACATGATGCACATACATACATTCAGGCAACACATTCATACATATAAAATAAAAATAAATGTATTAAAAATTTTTAAAGAAAATGGACAATACTAAGAAAGATCCTTAAACTCATTATCTCATATACATTTATTCATCCATACAATTGTTTCATGGCTTGTTAGGAAAGAAAAATGCTATAATCCCTTAAGAGACTGAAAGTCAAAGAGGTTAAGCATGCTAGCAGGCAGTGCTTCTAACATTTGTGAGAACTGAGCTCAGCTAGGACACATAAGTTCACTCCCTTTGCCACACCTATTTATCTCTAGTTTATATTAGATGTCCTTCTCAGAGCCACAGAAGCTCAAAGCCTCACTTCTCTATCATGGTACTTTCATTTCTCACTTCAGCTGTTCTTACATTTGCTTAAATGTCTTGACTACAGCAATGTCAAAGAACCCCATAACACCTCTTAGACAGTGAGTGATACGGACATATCCTAAATCAAACTATACTTTATTCCTAAGAATTTACTGTAAAACAAAACTTCTGCAGTATTATGTTTTAAACATAATAGAAGTTTGTTTATAGTCTTTTAGAAAACACTTCTTAGAGAAGTCCTGATAAAGTCCTCATGGCGGCATACCCAGTTTCATTTCCCTGTTGCCAAAGCCTGGATGGAGATCAGTATGTCTACTCATGCCATGTCTCCTACACTTTGCAATCACCTTAAATCAAGGCCTTGATGCTGATAATTTTCCTAGACAATCCCTTCTTGTTAAGTTCAAGGAAGCACTACTTATGGTGACAGAATTCTAGGAGAAGTTTTATAGTTTTTATTATTCACCATGACTGGCAGTTAAACATTATAACAAATTTCCTTCACACTATCCATTTTGTTCAAATGTAGTGTCCCAGTTTTTATTATCCTCATCAAATGACTGTACATTTCTCTGCACAATTTGGGTGATTCTCCTGTTAATCCTTCTGCATAATTCTTGGCTTCCCAGTACTCAACCTTCTTCGGCCTTTCTGTAATGCTTTTGTAACTCCATCTATTACAGCTTCTCATCCTGCATTGTTTGTTTAACCATAAACTGTTAACTCCTCTACAGTAGACTGTCTTTTTTAAAAAAAAAATTATTTTATATGAATGAGTGTTCTGTCTGCATGTAAGTGTACACATGCATGCAATGCCCATGGAGACCAGAAGAGGGCATTGGATTCCCCTGGAACTGGAATTATAGATGGTTGTTAGCCACCATATAGGTGCTGGGAAATGAAATGGGACTTTTGGAAAAGCAGTAAGTGCTCTGAGCCATCTCTCCAGACCCAGGCTCTCTTATTTCATGTGAATAGCATCAAGCCCTGCTCCTGCCATTAAGTAAGAACATAATGAATATCCATTGAACAAATGTGTACAGGGCTGAAGCTACCACTTAAATATTATTTACCTACATCACTCTTAAATATTTTTTTCTAAAATTCTCAAAACACTCTCACATAAAAGTATGGATGAAAATAAACTAAAACATTTGATTAATTTGCAACACTATTAAAACTCATAAAATATGGCACCAGGCACTCTGGCGCACTTCTTTAGTCCCAGCAGTCAGAAGCAGAGGCAGGTGGATGTTTGTGACATGGAGGCCAGCCTGGTCTACGTAGTGCGCTTCAGGCCAGCTGTAGCTACAAGGAGACCCTGTCTCCACAAAGAATTATAAAATATCAAAGAATAAACCTAATAACAGATGTATAAGACTGCTACATAGAAATCTACAAAAATTAACTAATAGGAATCAAAGATTTAAAAATCAATGCCATGTACTATGTTCATGAATTAGAGGGCACAATTTCTTTTAGTTATTTCTAAATTTGTCTATAAATTCAGTGTAATATAAGTGAAAACATGTGGATTTTCTATTAGTCTTTGTCCTAGTTTGTTTCTTCATTGCTATGACAAAACACTCTGACCAATACCAACTTGGGGAGGAAAGGGTTTATTCAGCTTACAACTCCCAGGTTGCAGTTCATCAGGGAGCCCAAGGTAGGAACTCAGAGCAGGAACCTGGAGGCAGGAGGTGGGGCACAGGCCATGGAGGAACGCTGCTTACTGGCTTGCTCCTCTGGCCCCTGCTCAGCCTGCTTTCTTATGCAACATAGGCCCTCCTGCATAAGAGGCACCACCCACAGTGGGCTGGGCCCTCCCACATCACTCATGAAGAAGATGCCCCTCAGACATGGTAACAGGCCAGTCCAATAGAGGCAATTCCCCAACTGAGGCTCCCTCAACCCAGGTCTATCAAGTTGACACTAAAGCTATCCAGCACAATTGACCCCTTGTCAACTTGACACACAAACATCACTATTAAACCATAATGTTCCAATTTCTGTCCCCAAGACATGATGTTAATATCACAACCTAAAACAGTACAACCTTAAAAACCCCATAGTCCTTAAAAAATCTAAACACTTTAAAGTCCATAGTCTCTTTTAAAAGTCTCAACTGTGGGTGGGCATCTGTGAAATCCAAAAAATGTACTGTCTTATTTCAAAGGGAAGAATCGGGCATACCTAAGCAAAACCAAAGTCCAGCAAAGTAGCTCGAGGCTGGACATGTGGGATTCACTCACGATCTTCTGGGCTCCAAAGGCTACTGGCAGCTCCACTGCTCTGACTCTACTGTCCACAGCACACTCAGCTCATCTTGCAGACCCAGGCCAGCTCCATTCCACACCTACTGCTGTCCTTGGTGGTTATCCCATGGTCTCAAGCATCTCCAAAAAGCTGGGGTCTCCACTGAAACTGAGGCTACACCTTCACCAATGGCCTCTTCTTGCCTCTCCAGGTACAAAGCCTCAGATTCTCTCCATGACCCCTTCAATCCTGGGGTCTTAACTGCAGCTGAAGTGGCACTTTCACCTATGGCCTTTCCTGGCCTCTCAGAGTGCCAAGCCTCAGCTGCTCTCTGTGACCCCTTCACGCTTTCAACATCAGAACCATGCAGGCAACTCTTACACATTACCAAGTCCTGCTTCAAGCTTGAAAGAGAGGTACAGGTCCCCTCTGTGTGCTAACCCTGAGGAAATACCTCCCAGAAGACTCCACCACGTTGATGTTGGTCTCTTGTTACTTACAGCTGATTTTTCAGCCCCAGCTAACCACCATAAATTGTCCCAGTAAAGCAAAGGTTTTACTTCAGGTTCTGGTCTCTTCTTAATCACAGCTGATTTTTCAGCCCTAGCTGAACAGAACCCACAGATTCTCAATCCAAAATCTCACACGAACAGCCCTGATAGTCTCCGCTTCCCTTTGAAGCTTCACAAGCCAGACCCATCGTCTCCAGCTCTTTCAGTGTTTCATGCTCCACTGCAACAAACTCTGAGCACGCAATGGCTTTTCCAGCCCAAAGTTCCAAACGCTTCCACAGTCCTCCCCAAAACACCAAGGTCAGGTCTGTCACAGCAATTCCCCACACTCTGGTACCAAACACTGTCCTAGTTTGTTCTTCATTGCTGTGACAAAACACTCTGACCAGTACCAACTTGGGGAGGAAAGGGTTTATTTGTCTTACATCTCCCAGGTCACAGTTCATCAGGGAGCCCAAGGTAGGAACTCAGGGCAAAAACCGGGAGGCAGAAGCTGGAGCACAGGCTAGGCTGGGCCCTCGCATGTCACTCATGAAGAAGATGCACCTAGACATGGCCGCAGGCCAGTCCAATAGAGGAAATTCCCCAATTGAGGCTCCCTCAACCCAGGTGTGTCAAGTTGACAATAAAGCTATCCAGCACAGTCTTTCTAATAGTCTTTCCTATTTTTTAGGAGATATTCTATGAAATGTGACAGATGAATTCTAAAATGTGTTTGAAAGTGCAAACTGCTAAAGAATAGCATCATAGAAACAAATGAATAGTGAAGTCTTATTGCAAAACTATCTTAAAGGGTGATAGTTTGTCAAGGGCAGCTATACAGACCAGGGGAAATAAAAAGAACAAATTAAGAAACCGACCCATAATTAGAATTATCACCTAGATTATACCACAGACAACACAGGAAGTATAGCTTGAAAATGGGATTTTTACATAGAGGTTTCAGATAAGTTGATGTCTGCATGGAAAGTGGGTGAGGCACAGCCCTCTTCCCAACCTCACATCATACACAGCATCAGTTTTGGATATTTAGGGGAGCTGAAAACAAAAGTAGAATAATAACAATACTCAAAAATTTTAAGAAAGATGGGCACTGGTTCTAAAACAAAAGGTTCCATGTTGACTTTCTCTATTAGAATGAAAAAAAATCACAGTCATCAGAACATGATTAAGGTACATGAAAGACTGTCTGAAGAGGTTTATTAGGCATGTAGTCAACAAAGATTATTGATTTTCAGATATGTGAAAACTCCAACAAACAACGAAATAAAAATAGCCCAAAATTTTCAACAGGTACTCACAGATGACCATATACATGAAATAATGAAAATAAGACACACAGCCAGACATGGTGGTATATGCCTTTAATCCCAGCAGGTGGCTCCCTGAGATGGAGGCCAGCCTGGTCTACATAGCAAGTTCCCGGCTGGCTGGGACTACAGGGAGACCCTATCTCAAAAACAAAACAAAACAAAGCAAAATAACAAATTTTAATAATCATCAAAACTGCTAATTATCCCACATATATGATTTATATGCCTATCGGAGTGGCTAAACTGTAAAAGGCAACATCATATTACCAAGATTTGGAAGCAGCTAGAAGCCTGATTTTTGCCTTTGGAATGTGAATAAGTTTAATCAATTTAGGAAACTCTCAGTGTCTACTAAAACAGAGTGTGCCCACCTCTAATAACCGAGTATTTATTTCTAAGTATGTAACCCAAAAACTGTTACAGGATGAATTGTGTTCCCCTAAAATTAACTTATTGAAGTTCTCCTTCCCAATATGACTATGGTTTTTTGTTTTGTTGTTGTTGTTTTGTTTTTGAAGACGCAATTTTCTAGGAGGTAACTACAGTAGAGAGGAAGAAACCCTAGAAGCATGCACAGAGAGGACGTCTGCATGAATATGGAATTCAGCCATGTGCAAGCTAAGGAGCCAGGCCAAGGCCTCCAAAGAAATCAAACATGCTGACCCGTTAACTTTGGATTCCATCCTCCAGAATTCTGGAATAATTAATTTCCATTGTTTAAGCTACCTAGTTTTTGCTATTTTGTTATGGCTATTCTAGCAGACTAACACAAATTAATTCAGATGTTTGAAAAGCAAATGCACAAGAATGTTCCTAGGAACACTAAGAATAACCAGAACTTGGAAGCAGCCCAGATGCCCATTAAATATAGATTGTATAAATTGTGGTAATTTATGCAATAGAATATAATTAGGGAGAAAAAAAACCCATTAGATTGCAGCTAGAATGAGCCACGTAAACATTACATTGAGCAAAAGACACTATGAAAGAGTGTATGTTGAATGGTTCTACCCAGAAAAAGTAATGTAAAAACGGGCAAAATTAATTTGTAATGTTGAAAATCTGTAGAATGAGTGCCCGTAATAAGAAGTCAAGGTAAGTGGACTTTCTGAGAGGTTTCCAGAATTATGGTTCTCTATTTCTGTGAAACCTGGTTATATGCATGTGTCTCTTATGAAAAGCAATTAAACTATGCCATCATTTATGTAGTATTTTTATGCATACCTCAATGACAAGAAGTAAATGTACAAACTGGGATTTAAGCCCTTACTCCAAGTCCGTAATAAGAAGACAAGGTAAGTGGCCTTTCTGAGAGGTTTCCAGAATTATGGTTCTCTATTTCTGTGAAACCTGGTTATATGCATGTGTCTCTTATGAAAAGCAATTAAACTATGCCATCATTTATGTAGTATTTTTATGCATACCTCAATGACAAGAAGTAAATGTACAAACTGGGATTTAAGCCCTTACTCCAAGTCTGTCCATTTTACAAGTGATTTGATTTTCTGATCGTGTGAGGTAGTCTTGGAGATATATGGATATTCTTTGTCAGTATTTGAAACTAATAATTCATGTTATTAAAAATCTAAAGCTTTTGTCATAACAAAACAGCTCCCTGTGATAAGGTTTTCTTCTGTAAAGAAACCCTTCCTTCCCTTCTTTTTCCAGAGTTTTAGTCTGTATCCTCAGTTCAGAGAGTTAAGGGTCTTCCATAGCCAGGGTTTTCTTCCATGAAGCTCAGATCAAAACAGTTTTGCCAATCTAAAGAAACGCCGCATACTTCAACTGACTGAAATTTCCCAGGCTAAGCCATTCTGAGAATGTATCATGGCTCATGGCTTCCAGAGTTCTCAGAAACTATCCAAACTTGAGCTCTTCATTCACATTCAGAATCTGATGGATGGTTGGATAAAGTGCATGGATTTTCTCTTTTTACTTCTAGTCCAAAACTTTCCCTTCAAAATTCTCAAGTAGTTACCTCTTTGCCAAGTAATTTTCATTCTAGTTTCACTGGAAACTTGTTTCTCACAATCCTAAGAAAGAGACTCCATGTCTACAGATACTCTGTTTATTCATTTCAAACTGATTAAATCCCACAATTTTGAAGTCAAAGCTTTAATGTTTTATTGGCCTTCAGCAGTTTATAAATACACATTGCTTTATGATGAAGACAATA
>NW_008352267.1:14846807-14888036 GCF_000622305.1 Nannospalax galili
ACTTCATTGTACAGGAAATATAGCCTAAACTCTTGGTATGTAAAAAAAATACATATTTGGCGTATTTTTCCTTATCTATTACTGCACCTTTCCACTTTACCAGTTTGAAAGAAAAAATTTAAACCTCCGAATTTACTGTTGGTTGGATCACCTCTTTGCTCCCTACTGATCTTTTGTTGTCAATAAGCACACTCACCTCTCTGTCACAACCTCAGAGAAGATGATCACTTCCGACTGGGTCTGTTGGCACAGACCTATAATCCCTGCACTTGGGACACAGGAACAGGAGAATCAGAAGTTCAAGGTCATTCTCCTTGGTGACTTGAGGCCAGCCTGGCATCAGGAGACCTGTCTCAAACAAACAAAAGGACAGCAACAAACAAAAAGTCAAAAACACAGCCGGAGGCTGACGGGATATTCAGTGAGTTCAATGTGTCTGGGCAAATTTGTGAGACCATGTCTATAATAAGTAAAAGTTTTAAAAAAGAGTGCTGGGGGTGGTAGAATGGTTACTTAGCATGTACAAGGCCTTCGGATTAATTCCCCAAATCACCAAGACAAGCAACACACAGCCAACAGATAATCATTTCCTCTCTTAGCTTGTGAACAATCTTCTCTCTCAAAGTTGCTAGAAATCGCCTTATTCCTATTGATCAAAGAAAACTGTTGCTTCTTCTCCCCCCCACCCCGACTTTCTTGCCTTCCTCTTTCTAACCTTCCTCTTTCTTTCCCTCTCCCTCTTTCTCTTGATGTTTAGAAAAGTAATTGCCCAAGACATTATAAAAAGCTAAATATATATTTTGTAAATTTCATCAAAACTATAAAAGGCACACTTTTATTTTGCCTCAGTATGCATGGAATGAAGGAATATTCATGTGTGGAACATAAATACTTGGAAATGTCTTAAAGGCAAGAAGCTTAAAATGTAGCTGGAACAGGTCTTATTGAAGTCTTGATACAGTTACCATAAGTTTGACCATCAAGGGCTGTAATCTATGGGTTTCTTTCTGCTAAGGTAAAACCTAACTCGGTTCCAAAATTTCTCTTCTTCAGCCATTCTTCCTTTTTCCAGCTCCATTCCTTATCTGATATCTTGGCTCTCTACAAACATCCTGAATGAATTTTCCATGTTGCTTCCCCTTGTCGTTTATATCAGCCAGTGTTGATTCCCTTGTGAATCATCAGGCACTTACCTCTAGAAGGCATCCTTTCAGGTGCTTCAGCTGCAGATTGAACAAAATAGATGTTAAGAGACAATAACGCTAACAAATACATAGCACAACACCAGAAAGTGCTTTAATTACCGAAAATGCACACTTTGAAAAGGAAATTTTTAAAAATCTCACATTTGTACCCAATAAAATATTTAGGAACAAACTTAAGCAAGGAGGTAAAAGACTTGCATGCTGAAAATTATAAGACATTGATGAAGCAGATTAGAGCAAACAGAAAGAAATGACATTGTGTGGTCAAAAACTGAAAGCATTGTTGTTACTGTTACTGTAAAAACTCAAAGCAATCTGCAGATTCAAAGTAATCCCTCTCAAAACCCCAAGGATACATTTTATATACAAGAAAACAATACTAAAATTCATATGAAGCCACAAAAGAGCACAAATACACAAAGCAATGTTGAACAAGAGCAAAGGTAGAAACATCACCTTTCCTGATTACGTTATGTATGGTAAGGCTATTGTGTTCACAACAGTGTGATGCGGCACAAAAGCAAACAGATCAATGGATCAGAATAGAGTGCAGAAATAAAGCCATACACAGAAAGTCAACTGATCTTCTTCAAGGATGCCAAAATACAGGACAGGGAGAAGATAGTCACTTCAGTAGCCTGTACTTGGAAAACCGGATATTGTAATATAAAAGAATGAAATTTTATCCATCTCTTTCAACATAAAAAAAATTAACTCAAAACGGAAATACACAATTTGTAAGATCTGAAACTATAAAACTCCTAGAAGAAAATATCTGAGGAAAGTGTCTTAATGTTGATACTGGCAATAGTAATGAAATACTAATAGCACAAGTAATTAAAAACATAAATAGGCAAGTAGGATTTCATCAAGCACGCAATCAACAGATTGACAAGAAAACCTAGAGGACTAGAGGAAATATTCACAATCTACATGTCTGATAAAGGGATAATATCCAATATATAAGTAATCCTAAAACTCAGTAATAAAACTCAGTCATTTTGCTGCTGTGTCAGTGGGGGCTGCTCAGCCACTTATACGGAGCAGACACATAGCCACAGCTGACCTATAGTCGATGTGAGTGCTTCTTTTTCATTCAGAAAATATTGGCAGGGTACTGTACTATTCCAGAATCTTTATTTGTGTCTTAAATTTAATATTCCTCATTTTTTAGAATTTAAACTTCCTACAATGAAATTATCTAATCTCTACACACACACAAGCATACGTCACACATACAAATACACACTACACAAATAGGCATACACACCACATACACAGACACGTATTATACAACTTTGTTTTACTATTGATTCCGGTAAAATAATGAAAACCAAATGTTCATTTTAAGCTTCCTCAATAAACACACTTTTTCTTTCTTTTAACATTTTTTAGATTAATCAACAAGCAAATTTAATACGTTGTACAAACTCATTAGAAAATTGAATTTTTTCATTGGTTCCTAAAAAGTCCTGGAATTCTATGTTGATAGACTTTGGAAAAGCAAAGAGGAACATTAAACATTCCAATCACTTTTGCACAAGTCAAAAGAACTCTACATTTAAAAAAAATCATATCCCTTATTTATTTACAAACCCAGATATGTGTGGGCTTCTGGTATTGGAATGCAGCTGACCTCACAGAAACATTTCTGTGTGCTTAGTTATACTTTGAAGACTTTAAAGTAGTCCAGAGAAAATATCCCAAATCTGTGATAACACAAAGCACGTTGTATACAGTAAACACACTAGTTTGGAACAAAGTCAAGCTGAGAGCAAGATGGTACGTTCCTGACATAAACACATTATTCCTATTGAACCAAATGAAAGCAGTGGAGGTGGGGAAGGCTTTGAAAGCAGGATAAAGGTTCCTCATGACTTTCCTTGTGAACAGGGCCCTCAGATCAGCCTGCAGTGGACATCAGAGCAATTCACGTTACCCCAGTGTGATAAATAATGGAACACAATGCATAATTGTCAGCAAGTTCTTAGAACCTTCTCAGACCCAAGCTACCATGCAGAATGCATTACCGCAGGCGCCACAGGGTCACGAGGGAGGTAACCAAGTGTCAGGATGAGTAAATAGACATTATTGTACCAAACTCCTGTCGTTATAACAACCCTCTAGAAATACTGGAATTCCATTTTCTCAGCTGCTTTCCTTACTCTGCAGAGAAAAAACTAATAGTCTTTGCAAACGCAATCATGGGCATGCAAATTTGGTTTCTCACTCTATAATTCCATCATAGACCTGCCCACAAAATTGACTACTGAAATGCATTTTTAATATGTTCCCAGTAAATATCCCCAAAATATTTTTATTAAATGAAAAGTACTTAATGATATTTAACTTTTACAAAGTGAAATAATGATACAGGAAATTTAACTATGTTGCAATTATATAACTGATAGGGGCTCTGGTATCACAGGACTAAATCAAAATTCTATTTCAGGGACCAGTGAGCCATCTCTCCACAGTACCAACAACTAAAGGAGCTGTAGAAATCTCCACCTAGTGTAAGGGTGATAGAAGTCAGCCTCCTGTTACTCCTGCCCATGTGTTCACGTTTATGATAGATGTGGAACTGAGGAAAAATTAGTGTCAGTTCCCAAATGACCCAACTTCTTCTTAATGAAAAGAATACAATTTTTTTCGTGCATCAAGGTGAAGAATCTGGTGCACAAGCTCAAAAGGCAGAAGTTGTGAGTGCTGTGTGACTCACCAATGACAAGATAGCCATGTCTACTAGTTGTCTTGTATAAGAGCAGTCTCTGCTGCCCTTATCCTGAGCCTGTAATATAGTCCCTTCACAGAACTCAGTAAAAAATGTCTTTATTTTCCTATTTGTTTGCTAGTTCTTCTATTAAACATAAATTATATGCGGCCAGAAAACTAGTCTCTGTTATTTAACTTTCTATTTCCCAGGACCTAGGGTTACACAAAAGAAAGATTTGATAAATATCTGTTGAATGAATGAATGAATGAGTCTTTAAACTCATAATATTTTTCTTAATATCAAAAATATTCCTAAAATATATGTGGAATATTTTACAAAGCAGAGAGTTAAGATGAGCTGCTATAATTAGGTACTCAACATAAAAGTGTTCTAATTCCAGAGAAAATGAAACTCTTCTTCTAAAACCCAAGGAGATAAATATTCTTTTTTAAAATATTTTATTCATTTGTTAATGAGGGTGTGTGTGTGTGTGTGTGTGTGCGTCTGTGTGTGTGTGTCTGTGTGTGTGTGTCAAGTATGCCACACAGTGTGTGTAGAGGTCAGAGGATGATTACAGGAGTCAGGTCTCTTTTTCCCCCATGTGGAATCAGGCCTGGCTACAAGCACCTTCACCCACTGAGCCATGGCCAGTCCAAGGGAATAAATATTCTTAATATTACTTAATGTAATGGAGTTGTCACACATAGGTTTCTTCGTTATGAGCTAAATTTTGCATTTAAAAAAAGATGACTGAGGCTATAGCTCCATGGTAGAGCTCTAGAATTCACAAGGCCCTAGGTTTAGGCCCTAGCACTGAAAAAAAAAAAAGTTAATGAGACAGCTTTATTATTATATATACATATGTAGGAAAAAATTCTGCACTTTCAATTTTCATTGCATAATAATTGACAATATAGTATAACACCACTTATGAAACAAACCTTTATGTGAGTTTAGATACAATTCTTCATGAGTTTAGGAATGAGTTTGAGCTGTTCATGGTATGCTGTCTTTTTGTTTCCCATTTATATGAAAAAATGCATTTGGATGTAGAAGAGAAAGGAGAAAACCCAAGCCCAGTAGGAAAGAAGCATCAGAGTGGCATAGAGAGAAAAGGGGTGCCTTGAGGCAGAGGCAGTCCACCCAAAGGATAACTTGATTCTGGTTTGCAGTCTCAAATGAGCAGCTATGGAGTACTACAGGAGGAGCAAATAGCAAGGCAGGATGGGAACTTAAGGGAAGACAGCCAAACAGGGGTGATCAACCAATAATACTGACAGCCAATAAATCAGCCTTTTAGAAGAGAATTTAAAACATATTTTCATAAATAATATCAGTCTTTTTAATTTTTAAAATTTCTTTTTGACTTATTTTTAATTTTTATTGCACTATGGTACATTTTATACAACAGTTCTTAATCAAATTCAGACCCCCTACCCCCTCCATGCACTCCCCTCCCCACTGGATCTCGTATTCTGCCATGCATGTTAAGTCCTATTCAGTCAAGTATTTGTACCCAGATGGCCTTCAGTTTGTGGCAATGGTGGCTTCGAGCACATGACCAATGCCAACTCAATCAGAACAAGGGAAGTGGGTGTTGGATCGGCTCTAATCTGGGAACTATTGGAGACTGATTACTACTGGGTGAGGGAGAGTAGGCCTTATCAACCTTTTTTTTTTGGTTCTTTTGAGACAGGGTCTACCTGTAGCTGCAGCTGTCCTGGAACTCACTATGTAGACCAGGCTGGCCTTGAACTCACAGAGATCCGCCTGCCTCTGCCTCCCGAGTGCTGAGACTACAGGAGTGTGCCACCATGCCTGGCTATTTTTTTAACTGTCATTCTCTTCTGAGGTAGCCTTCCGTTTTGAAATACACACATGAGTTAGGAATGAAGTAAGCTTTAAGTAACAGAGAATTCAACTTGCATTGACTTAATGTTAAGAAAATATTTTTGTAGCAAAAAGTCTTGCGGTAGTTGACTGCAGGCTATAATTTAGCGGAGCAAGATATTCTGACTGCCGTGTTGGTGATTTTCATTATGGATGATAAGACAAATGCTAACTGGGAAAATTCAAGGTTTTAAAAAGAGAAGAGTGGTGGTGCTAATGGCTGTGAGGCTCCTTGAACCTCCTATGGGTCAACACTGAGTCACATGGCTCTCTGGACTGTAAAAGAAGCAGAGGAACTATGTAATTTAGCCTCCAAAGAGGAAAAGGGAAAGAGGAAAATGAAGTGAGAAGAGGAAGCTGGGAATATCAGCCTATAACGTCCCCACAATTCCCCTTTCCATTATTGTTTGTGTTGTTGTTTGGTTCCAAAATTATCTAAAAGATCCTCAGAAAGAGAAACTGTATTTTTCTCTTTTCAGGTCAAGGAGCCAGAGCAATGGCTCTGCCGCTAAGGGCACATACTGCTCTTGCAGAAGACGTAAATTCAGTTCCCAGAACCCATACTGGTGCCTCACAGCTGCCTGAACTTTGAGCTTCAGGAGATCCAATGCCTTTTTCTGGCCTCCATGAGTGCCCACACATAGACATACACACATAATTAACAATAAAACAGATTTTTTAATTTTAATTTAAATTTTTTGAGAATTTCATACATGAGTACTGTATTCACACCATTTCCACTCAACCCCCTCCCCATCAACTCCTCCCGTGTCGACCCCTTACTCCCAAATTCGTGACCTCTTCTTCTTTAATTATTATCATATGCATATGCATGTGTATCTATACATATACAACCTACGGATTCCTAGGTACATTTGTTTAGAGATGGCAGTTTGGGTTTGGATAATCTATCGGGGAGCTCATTCCTGAAGAAAACTGATTCTCTTTCACCAGCCGTTGATTGCCTGTAGCTCTTCACCTAAAGGTGGGGCCTTATGAAATTTTCCTCATCCACAATGGCATATCAACTGGTGTTGTCATTATGCAGGTCTTGTTTAGGCAACCATGTTGTTGAGATTTCATGAGCTTCCCTGTCATGTCTAGAACACACCATCTCAAAGTAAGTGTCCTGGAAATCTCACTCTTACAATCTTTCTGCCTCATCCCTTCCATGATTTTTCCTGAGACTTAGGCATAGGGACAGTATTGTAGATGTATCAGCTGGGGCTGAGTACCCCACAGTCCATTTCCTTTCAACATTTTGACAAGTTGAGGATATCTATAGTAGCTTCTATCTGCTGCAAAAAAGAAATTTATTTTTTTAATTTTATTTATTATTTTTATTTTATGCATACGAATATATTACCTGTGTGTGTAAGTGTATCCATATCATGCAATGCCCTCAAAGGTCAGAAGAAAACATCATATTACCCAGGAACTGGAGTTATGGATGGTTGTTAGCTACCATGTAGGTGCTGGGAATCAAACCCAGGTCCTCTGCAAGAATAGCCAGTGCTCTAAACCACTAAACCATCTCTCCAGCCCCCACCCCATAAGAAAAAAGTTCTTTGATGAACGGTGAGAGCTACATTTATCTGTAGTATAAGGGTAAGTATTCAGAATACAGCTGCAAATTATTTTGGCTTAGGAAAATGGCAGTAGTAGGTTCTCCGTGGTCTAGGACTGCTCCAGCCATGGGTACTTGGCTAGGTTTATAATATCAGGTATGGATATCCTCCTATTGAGTGGTCCTAAGTTCAATCAGACAGCTGTTGGTTACCACTAAGAAAAAGTGTCACTATTGCAGCATTGGGAATATCTTACCAAAATAAAATTAAAAATAGAAAAAAAATAAATGTTGATTTGTCCTTCCCTAAATTAAGAGTCTTCAGCAAATGTTCTCCTGGATGATTTCCACTCAGGTTACCTTTTATTTGTTAAAAACTCTTGTAGATATCTGGTTTGAAAGGAAAAGATCAAAATAAAAACTAAGATTTTTAAATCATAGTGATTAAAACAGACTATTTAGAGGATTTCCTAAGAATCTTAAATAAGACAAACATCTTTTTAAAGAAGTCTTTGCTGTCCCTTTCAAAATTCAAGCTATTTCGGGCTACATAATACTACTGCAATCATACGTATCTGGCTGCTGGTGAACTCCTCAAACACCACCATTTCAGCTCCGTAGTCTCAGGAGAGAACATAAATACAAAAGTTTGGAAATGTAATTTTCTGTTCTAACAACCCTGGATAGATCTCTGCTTATCTATGTTGAAAGGCCATTTGTGTAAAACAGTTTCCAAATTTTATTTTTAGGAGCCTACAAGGAAAAGCATCCAAAAAGACACTCATGACACATTTCTTCCATATTTTTATTTAAAATTAGCATCCAATTGCTTAACAGTGTGGTCCTTTTGAAAACCCCGTGTTAGAATTGGTCAAATTTTGCTAATGTAAAATCTAATTCTGATCAAATCAATCCCATTCATTAGACACTTATTAAGTACTTAGTATGTATAAATTATTACTACAGCTAGAGTAGAAGTAGTTACACTGTAGTAGAAATGAAATATATACATCTGATGTTGGGATAATGTGATTTGTGAAATATATAGGAAGAATCAAATGTTTAGAGGATACGGGACCGCAGTGCTTCAGTGCCACAAAACGAAACAGTATAAGAAAGTCCTGGGGAATGTGGACCATCATTTATCCTGAAGGATGGTGGTCTAGTTTACTTTCTGTTGATAAACACCTTGACCAAAAGCAACTTGGGAAGGACTGGGTTTATTTCATTTTACACCCCTTGTATCCATCAGTGAGGGAAGTCAGGGCAGGAACTGAAGCAGAACCTGAAGCAGAAACCATGGTGGAACTTTGCTTACTGCCTTGCTCCCAGGCTCACTTTCAGCTGCCTTCCACATACAGCCCAGGCCCTTTCTTATACCTTGCCTGGGGTGGTGATATCCACAGTGGACTGGGCTCTCCTACAGCAATCAGCAATCAAGAAGTTGTCCCATAAGAAAGCTTCTCTGGCGAGAGTTAAGAGATGCATTAATATTCTTTCCATCCCTTATTCTGCTATGTTCTCAGAGCCTTGGGTATAGAGGTTGCATTGTAGATGTATTAATTAGGGCTAGACACCTCACAGACACTTATTCTCTGCATTTGACTAGATGTGGAACTCTATAATAGTCTCCATCTTTTGCAAAAAGAAGCTTCTTTGATGAGTGGTAAGAGGTTCACTTGTCTGTAAATATAAGGATACATATTTAGAATAGAGTAAGAAATTACATTGGTTTAGGGATGTGAATAAAGTAGGTTTTTCTCTAGGATCTATGACCTCTCCAGCCATGTGTATCTGACTGTCTTTATAATACCACACATGAATTCCTTTCCACTGAGCCAGCGTAAGTCCAATTAGGCAGCTGTTGATTACTCCCAAGATAAAAGTGCCATTACTGCACCAATAGAGATTATTTGACGGGCTAATCATTGTTGTGGTTCATAAGCTTTACAGCTGGGTTGGACCGTTGGTTGATTTTTCTCCCCTAGCAGCTTGCATAGTATCCTCTGATACTATGAGGGCTAGTCTTCAGGGAGGAGGCTTCCAGGCCAGTTCCAGCTCAATTGCTCCAAGTCCTATATTCAAAGTAGGTTCTGCCTTCAGCAATAGAGTCTTACCTTCAAGTTCTAGGAGACGATCAAGAACTGTGATGATAGCCTGTGTTATTTAGGGAGTCTCTTAGACTACCCTGACCAACAAATCTAAAGAAGGTTTCCCCTGCTTGGTACTGTGTTCAATCTCTCACCAGCAAAGCATCCTCATGCAACAGATGGTGATTAACTTGGAAAACCACAACTCACCAAAGCACACAGAATAAGAAACTGCAGAATGCTTATCCCTGAATAGGGCACCTATATCCAACCTCTGCCACGTAAAGCTCAAGGACAGTTGTGGAAGAGGGGGTGGAAAGATTAAAGCCAGAGGTAGTGGATGCACTTAAGGAAACAGATTTTCTCAACAGCTGGGAAGTTTACTCACAGCAATGAATTCCCGGCAATGATAACAGCATGCAGAAGACTCATGCAGGTTCAAGCTGGACAAACATTCCAGCATGGAAGTGGAGAGGTGCGTAAGAGGCCCCAATGTTAGCTGAGGACCTATTGAATTGACAACCCATAACTTCAGGGAAAGAGAGGGTCAGTTTTCTTTAAGGGTGTGATGCTAAATAGCTAAGCAGGCTCCAGTGGATGCACGCACACTAAATGACATTTGAGGATGCAAATTTTACTCAATAGGCCTTGATATGCATAACAGAGTACATGAAATCTACATGAAGTCTAGAAGGGAGCTATAAGAGGGGTGCAGATAGGGAAGGGGACCAAAATATGATCCAAATATATTGTATGAATTTTGCAAAAATTCCATTAAATAAAAGAATATAAAGGAGAGGGCTGGAGTGATGGCTGGGTGCTTAAGTCCATGTACTGCTCTGGCAAAAGCCCTGGGTTCAGTTCCCAGGATCCAGACTGGATGGCTCACAACCACCTGTAACTACAGCTAAAGGGGATCTGATGCCCTCTTCTGGACTCACCAGGCACCTTGACTCACATATGCAATGTACACACACACACACACACACACACACACACACACAGCCCTTCACAATTAAAATCAAATCTCTTTTTAAAATAACTTGCCCCACAGACATGCCCACAGGTCAGTCTTGGAAAGAAAATTCCTCAATTGATCTTTCCTCTTCCCAGATGTGTCATGTTGATGAGCAAGATCAGACATCACAGGTGGATTATACTTAGAAAAATCACTGTAATCAAGATAGCCCATTATTTCCCCTGCTGCAGGACTTATTGGTTATATTTAAGGGTCTGTTATAAATACTTCAGTATTTAAATCTTTATATTTCCCCTTATTTTGCTTTCCTACATGTGTAATGATCCAAATACAGTATTCTCAATGTACGTAGATCAATAATCTGACTATTCCTATTGCTTCTATTTTCACAGAAGGATCTTTTCACAAAAGGATGATTTGGAAGAGAAATTTTAATTCATTGTTGCTCTTCTGGTTATTATTTGGATTATGCAAACCTCCAAGACAAATAAAAATTATCAGAGGATCTGAGTTCCAAACAATAACAAAATTACATTTACTAAATTTCCAACCAGTTCTTTATTCTCTCCGCTTTCTTCTCCCTATACTTTACTATCCCCTCCCATGTTTAGGCTTTAATCATTCTGATAAAATCAAAATGGCAGAAATCTTGAGGATTTCTTAATTTCCTTAAGAAACCCTGACTTAAATGAAGCAAGAAGAGATTCTATACAACTCAGCTTATCCATAACGCTTACCCTTCACAAATACTAGAAGTAGTCCTGGCTCCTGACGTGTCTCACAGTTACAGCTAAGCAGGGAGTGAGTGACACTAAGAGTCAGTGCCAGTGACATGGGATTGTGCGATAATGATTTAACAATAACCAGTCTAGTGATGAGTCCTTCCAGAGGGTCTCTGCAGTAGTTACTTTTCTTGCTGTGATAAAATATCAAGACCAAAAGCCACTTAAGGAAAAGTTTATTTTGGCTCATGGTTCCAGGAAGCTAAATGTCCATAAGCCTGGGGAAACACAGCAGCTGAGAAACTGCATCTCAACCACACACAGGAAGCAGAGAGCAGGCTAGAGGTGGCACAAAGCTATAAACTCAAATCTCAGGTCTGGTGATGTACTTTCTCTAGCAAGACTCCATGTCTTAAAGGTTCCACAATGTCCCCATGCAGTGCCACCAACTAGGGACCATGTGTTCAAACACATGAATTAGGGGGTTGTTTCTTATTCAAACCACCACAGACTGTAAGAAATAAATGTATATGAGCCTTTTGGTGTGGGTGAACTGTCCATTGTTCTGGGAAGAGGTTAATAGCTCTCACCAGATTCTCAGAAAGATCCAAAAAGTAAAAAGAAAAAAGAATTATCAGAAAAGGGAACAAAACATTAAGAACCATTTTATGAGTAGCGACGCTCATATAAATAAAAAGACGTAATTTTATATCATTAAGTTCTTCATTATCTTTCAGTACATACATGCACACACACATATATATATACTCTCTGATTTTAGTTCTCTGTCTCCTATAGTTGGTAACAACAATTCCATGAACTAAAAACCCACCAGGTACACCATGATAGTGCTGATCATTTGTGGTGAGGAGGCAACAAATTGATGGATCCTGTGTTCTAATCCAATCAGTGAGTCTGTATCTTTTTACTGGGAAGCTGAGACCATTAACACTTAGAGTTACTATTAGCCAATGTTTATTAATTCCTGTTATGTTAGTTTTGCAGTATTGTTTTCTTAGGCTCCAGTTCCTGGGTTCCTCTTTTGCTTAACTGCTATGGGATGATCTTCATTTACTCTTTGTGCCCTCTTGAGAGCATTTAATCTTCTCTGCAGAATGAAACATTCCATTGAATGTACAGCTGGTTTCATGGGCATACTAATGGATTGAAGGTCCAGTTCATAAGATGGAGCCCATACCTGACACTGACATGACCTACACAGTCTAGACAGAACACAGGTCACAGGGGAGAACCCAATACTATTATTCTGCCAAATAGATGTAGTATTAAACTGACTCCTAATGACTTAATGTTATACCCATAGGTTAATACATCTCTCAATAATCAGCAGAGATGCTCCCTTATGCAGCAGATGGTGACTAACACAGAAACCCACAACTGGCCAACATCCAGAAAATAAGACTGTAGATTGTTTATCCCTGAATTGGACACCTATATCAAACTTCTGCCTCCCAAGGCTCAGGGATCACTGAAAAAGAGGAAAGGTTGTAAGAGCCAAAGGTGGTAGATGAACACAAGGAAACAGTTTTCCAGACAGCTGGGAAGTTACTCATATAAACTCACAGCAATGGTGACAGCATGCTCAAGTACCATGTAGGCTCAAGCCATACAAAATCCAAATACAGACATGGGGAATTGAATCAGAAACTGCAAACCTACCTGAGGAACTACTGGCAACAGATGACTGTTCTTTCAAAGATGTGAATTTTGCTACGTTAACCAGGTGCCAGTGGATGGACCCACATTAAACAGCATTTGGGAACACAAAATTTGACTCTATAGGCCTCTTTCTCTTTCTTCCTCTCTTTCTCTTTCTCTCTCTCTCTCTATGTATATACATATAAATATATATAATGTATATACTAGAGTACATGAAATTGTGTGGGGTTAGTAAGAGGGAGTGCAGATAGAGGAGATGATCTCAATATGATCAAAATATATGAAATTTGGGGTTGGAAAGATGGCTCAGTGGTTAAGAGTACTGGCTGCTCTTGCAGAGGACCCAGGTAGATTGCCAGCACCCACATGGTGGCTAAAAACTGTAGCTCCAGTTCCTGGGGAATCTGATGCTCTCCTGATAAATAAGATATTTAAATACAGGAAATTTGCAAAAATTCAATAAAAAATACTGTAATAAAAAAGGAAAGAACACCACTTACAGGTATGTAGACCAAGATAATAGAATATACATATAATATTTTATTTATTATTTTTATTTTATGTGTATGTGTGTATTGCCTACATGTATGGAAGTGCACCCATGTCATGCAATGCCCACGGAGATCAGAAGAGGGCATCGGATCCCCTAGAACTGGAGTTATGGATAGTTGTTAGCCGCCATGTGTGTGCTGTGATTTGAACCCAGGTCTTCTGCAAGAACATTCAGTGTTCTTAACTGCTGAGCCATCTCTCCGACCCCTAGAATATATACTTTAGAAATAAACTCATCTATATGCACATATATGATGAAAAATAAATTCATTACATAAATGTAAGCTCATATATATATTGGCATTAATCTTCAACAAGTGTACCTAGAATATACACAAGTGAAAACATAGTCTTTTCAAGAAAATAGTGTTGGGAAAACATAATGTTATAATGCAAAAGATTGAAATTGGATTCTTAAGCTATTCACAGAAATTGATTAACATAGGATTAAACATAAAGATAAAATTATAAAACTTTTAGAAAAATGCATATGGAAAAATCTTCTTGATGGTACTAGCTGAATTGACAATCATCCCTTAGGTGTGATACAAAAGCAAAAGCAAAAATAGAAAAGTGGTGTGTAACTAACAAGCTTCTGTGGAGAAAAGGAAACAAAGTAAAAAGGGAGATTATAAAATAGAAAAAAATTTGCAAATTCAGAGATAAATAAAAGTCCTCCAAAGAAGACTTTGAAATGCCAGCAGGTCTACTAAAAAGATGTTCAACCTCACTAATCACCAGGGAGATGCAAACAAAAACAGTGAGACCCCCATCTCACATCTACTAGTGTGGTTATTAGCAAGAGACAAAGAGAAAACAAGTGCTGACAGGAATGTGAAAGCTGAAATCCTTATATACCATGGGCAGGAACACAAAGCAGTAAAGCTGCAATGGGAAAAGGTATAGAGGAGCCTACTAGAACTACCATAGGACCCAAGAATTGTGCTCCTAAGTTATCTATCCAAACACATTCAGATCAGGATCTAGAGATGATGCCTACCTTCCCATGTTCATTACAGTATGAGTCACAATAACCCGATAAATAGTATTAATATCCTCCATAGATGAGAGGACAGATAAAATGCATACACATACAACTGATTCATCCTTAATAAAGAAAATCCTATTGTTCATGATAACATGGATGAATCTGAATGCTTTTTAATAAGTGATATAGTACAAGAGGACAAACACCAGGATTCCTCTCATATGAGGCACCTAAGACAGTTTAAAAGTAGACCCTTCCCCTTAGCACTTCCTACCTTGTTTCATGCAAAGAGAGAGAGAGAAATGTAAAAAATAGAATGGTGGTTACCAGGGTCCAAGAGAAAAGGACATGGGGAATGGCTGTTCAATGAATATACAGCTGAAGTTATTCATGATTAGGAAATTTCAGAGATCTGCTGTGTACCTTAGTGCCTATAACTTAATAATGAAATATTGTGTAATAAGACAGTGGAGCTTATATTAACTGTTACTACCACAAGCAAGGAAACAAACAAGGAGATACAACATTGAGGTGGCAAATAAGAAACTCAAAAGGGGGAAATAGATGGGACTAAAAGGATAGAAGCAGCACTGCTCGGGTTGACTGAGCGATAATGGGATTTATTACAATAGTCTGTTTTAGTATATGTATGAAGTTCTTCGTAAAATGACAAAGTATATTGCAAGTTAGGAAGGGTAGCCAGTTTTCTCACTTGAGACCATTTAAAGAGAAATTGTAAATGGCTAACTTTGTCCCCTAGGAAATGATTTTTGTTTGTTTGTTAATTTGGGTTTTTGTTTGATTACTTGATGGTTTGGTTTGGTTTGGTTTGGATTGGTTTGGTTTGGTTTGGTTTGGTTTGGTTTGGTTTGGTTTTGAGATGAGGCCTCAAGTAACCCAAGCCAATCTCAAATTCTCTATCTTCTTACCTTTACTTCTCAAGTTCTGGGACTATAGGTAGGCTCCACCATGCCTAGGTCAAAACTAACTTGTGTATCTGTCCTTGCTTTTTCTGTTTTATGGTCAGTCACCTTAGTACAAATACTGCAAATATCTAATTCTTGGTTCCTACATTGCTGCAAAGCAGTCCCATCTAGTACCCTATATCATCTCCCAAATCCATCCTTTGACCATTGACACACAGTATGTATCCAGTTCTAGCAAACATACACTATCCGAGGACAATTTGTAGGTAATTCCTTTGCTCTCCTTTTAAAGTTTTCTGTTTGGGGCCCAACTGATTTATTTCATTCCTCCATAAAACAATAGATACTAGAAACACAGTCTCCCTATACATCTGAAGGTGCCATGTTTGTTCTTGTGGTTGACTAAGCCTTCCCTCTGTGTATTACAATCCAGCGGTCTTTTAAGTTTGATTTATTTCCCTGAATAGTTGTTCTGTTGTTGGATATTGAAATGAAAGAATTATAAAAGATACATGTGTTTATTTTATCTCAAAATACAATTTATTGTGCCTATGGTATTTATTTGGTTGGATGAAGGTAGCAGGATCAAATACTCAGAAAAATGGTTATTTCCATATTAAGTGAAGGCATTTATTAGAGTTCTGTGCTTCCTCATGCCTAGTTACTGGCTTTAAATCTAAGCAAACTTGAGAAAAACCTACAACTCTGAGGTACTTTCCAGGTAGTGTTTCAAATTTTGGTTGTTTAAAAATATCTTTAAAAATGAAAAACTAAATAACAAAAATGTTGAAAATACAAAATAAATCTTTCTCTCATAGTTTGGAACTCAACGTCTTTGAGATGTCATTGCCTGCTGAGGACTAAGCTGCCCACAATGTGGTGGGACAGTTCTATAAACTTTTACTCTGGGTCCCCTATCTCTTGAGTACTTTCAATAAAGCCCTACTTGTGTTAACCCAGAGAAAGGTAGCTTGCCTGGGGCTAAGGCCTTGCCAGCACATTCATGAAAATCAGTATCTTAGCACAGTGTATAATATTAACCTACACAGTAATACAAGGGCCCCTTGATTTGATAAACAGCATCTGAGATGCAGGGCATCATGAGATTTCTGCTTTAAAAATACACTTACATTGTCTTGGAGTGCATCTTAAAATTTTTCTTCATTAAGAACAATTCTACTTTGAAACAATAAATGTAATACTTTAGTTTTTGCTGAGTTAAACTACATTTTTGCACATAGACTTCCCCATCCATTTGCTTTTTTGAGGACTTGGATACTCAAATAGATGAAAACTTGGCAAAATTTGTGAAATACTTTGGAATCTATATGAATATGACAGTTTGTAAAGTTTTATGTCTCATAGAGTAATGTGAATATGCAATCCCAAGACCGCTTCTCAGCCCCTTTGTAGATAGACTCTTCCTTTGGGAACCTTGACATTTCTCTCCTTCTTCTTCCATTTGACTTCAACCCTCTTTCCTAGACCACGCTTACATGTTGCGTTTTCTAGAGTTTAGCTTGATTATGATCAGCACACTCTTTTTCACAGTTCCTTTTCAATCATGTTTCCACTCTATCCAGCTACCAAGTACCCCATTTTGTCCAGAAATGTCCATTCACTGCAATCATCTGTCTAGGAACCTTGACACATTCTCACCTTCTACTTCTTTGTCAAAATGCCAGTCTTGTTAACAAGAAGGTGGACTATAAGCATATTGTTAAAGAGTCTGTGAGTTTCTTATAAAGCTAACCATAACTCTTACCATACGATACAATAACCCTGCTTCTTGTTATTTGCCCAGATAAAGTAAAACCTTATGTGCACACACACACACACACACACACACACACATATACATTTTTTAGACATCTTTTTTTTAAATTAAAATAAAATTAAAAAATAAGAGACAAACAAAAACCTACTAATGGATGTTTACAACTTGATCTCCTTTAATGGTTGAGCACATAAAGTGCAATATAATGGATTCATTATTATGACAAAAAAGAAATATAAGTCCATGAAAAGATATGAAGTAAACTTAATTGTATAGTCATAATGGGAAAAAGGCAATCTGTACAACTGAGTACTATTGACATTCAGAAAATGGCAAAACTGGAGGCAGCAAAAGATTAATGGTTGCTGGGGGAAAAGGGGGAGGAGAAATGAGTGGGAAAAGCACAGGGAATATTCAGGGCAGCAAAGCAACTCTCTGTGACAGCACAATGGCAGATATGTTACAGACCCAAGTTGGAAGCTTGCCACATGGAAACGCAATACCCAAGAGATAAGTGTTGGAACAGAGAAAGCAAATTTTCCTAAAGATGCTCACAGGCAACCTGGAAGGAGGCACACCAGTATCTCTTGACTCCAAGCCTTTGTGTAAATAGAGAATACTTACATGAGGACAAAGTTAGGGACTATGTGAGGACATCAATACTTCCCACAAATGTGAGTCAGGTAGTCTAGTGTTTTGACAATGACCAGAGATGATAATCTTCTACTGCTGGCTTATTCTTATCTTAAGGGGAAAATGCTCCAGGAATCTGGAGTAAAAGCCACATCCTGGACTAAAAACAGGAACAGGAATAAAGCAAGATGAAGGCACTGATGGCAGCGGCCTGTGACAGATACATGTCATACATGCACCCAAATCCAGAGAATATATCCCAGAGTGATATGGGTACCCATAGAGATTTCATCAATTGTAAGCAATGTCTCAGTCTGGTTGGGAAATGTTTGTGTTGTAAGGAAAGCTGGGGAGGGCAGTGGAATATGGGGCACTTTCCAGTCAATTTTGATCCAAATCATGGCAGAAGGCTGCTATGGCTGTGGTGACTATGGCCGTGTGTCATTTTATGTCCTCTGAGTACCCAGTGCTTGCCCACAGATCCCTGATAAGAATGTTTAGTTGCAAGTAAAGAAAATGCAACTTGAATTGCCTCCCTCAAAGGTGGCAGGGGCAAGGGGGGGGGGATTTATTATTCATTCCTGCAACTTAAGGACATGATGAGTAGCCACCAAACTGTGAGATGGAAATGGATGCAGCCAAGACTTAACAATCAGAGGTTGACGTGCCTGGGCTCCTTTCTTTCAGTCTCTACATTTCTCTTATGTTGGCAAGAAATAAAGTTTCAGAATTTCATAATAAACAATTTCTGTCTTGGTATATCTGGGCTTCTATATCAAAATACTATAAACTGAGTAATGTACAAACAACAAAAATATACTCCTCACAGGTAAGCAGGTTGAGAAATACAAGTCCAGGACATTGGCCGTTTTAATTTCCTTCCTAATTCATTGACTACTGTCTTTTCATTGATCCTCCTGTAGGGGAAGGAGAATAATCTGGTCTCTTCAGACTCTATAACACGCTAATCACATTCCTGAGGGCTCCATCCTTGTGGTGATTTGAATGAAAATGTCCCCCATAGGCTTCAAGTATTTGGACATTTTGTCCCCACATGGTGGCACTGTTTTGGGAGGTCTTAGAAGGTATGGCTATCCTGGAGGAAGCACGTCACTGGGGGTGGGCTCAGAGGGTTCTAAAGCCTTGCTGGATCTCCAGTCGCCCTCTTGTTTCCTGTACCTGCTGGAAGATGTAGAGCTTAGCTTCTGCTCCTCCTCCAGCCACCTCTGCCACCATGCCTCCCCACCAAGATGGACTATAATTCCAAACCTGGAACTGTAAGCTCTAATAAATTCTTCCTTTTATAAATTGCTTTGCTCAGTATTTCTATCACAGCAACAGAAAAGTTCTACAATCCTCTTGCTCTAATCACCTCCCACAGACCTTACCTCCCGGCATCATGGCATTGGGCATTAAGCATCAACGTCTAAACTGGACAAAGAACACAGATATTCAGTCCAGAGTAATCTAATATCAGGGAGGGCCTGAGCCTGAGCTCTGTTCTCTAGAACTCACATTAAAGCCCCTCCAGGTACCCACTTAACTTGTGCCCAGGCTCAACATGATTAAATCACTGGGTTATAGGGAAATGCAGCTAGCCAACTCACATTAAAGCCCCTCCAGGTACCCACTTAACTTGTACCCAGGCTCAACATGATTAAATCACTGGGTTATAGGGAAATGCAGCTAGCCGGCCAGGGACTTGCCCTTAAGTCAAACAACTAAGGTCAAGGAAGAGGGCATGTCCTGCTGTATCAGCCCAAGTGCGGCTATGTGAACAACAGCAGTCCCAAGGAGAAATAAGGAATCTTCATCAGCTAATATCGTTAGATATTCACCAGAGGAATCCTCGCTGAAGAATAGCCTTCTTTCATCACTCACCTGAAGGGCTCCTGACGTAGTAGCCTTACCTCTACACTACCCAATGAAATGGAATACTTTTCTTCGTTTTGCACACAGCATCTCTCATTTACTACTTATCACGGTTGCCACATTTTGAAAGTATTTCCTCACTGGTTCATACAATGCCATTCAGTCTTGAAATCTTATCTCTGGTAATTCCTCCATCTTGCCTGTTATGAATTTGCTGTTAGTTCCTATTTGCCCAATATTCTATGGAACATAAAAGTCCCTTAGTTTATTGTAATGGTTTCTTTGGTCTTGCTCTGGTTCTACACTCCTGTCCCTTAATTATTTCATAAGGGATAGTAGTGTGAACACTATGAACTAGAATCAAGATTTGTATGCATTCTAAGAATAATTCCAGACACTTTCCATGTAATATTCAAATTCCCAATATCAGAACACCTGTGGCCTGAATTCTGCTTTTACTTTACCTCCCTCTGTTACCCCGGTCCTCTCTGTCATCCCTGACAAAATCTTCATGTCTTTGTCCCTTCTCTGGAAAAAGGAACTCTTTGCTTCTGTTTTTGTGTTTGTTGCACCACTTCTATTCTAACTCACTCAATTTTCTGTTGGATTTTGGTTCATCATGAATAGATTATTTAATACAATGTTGTCCAGGTGAGAAAAATACTGTGTTTAAGGCTAAAAATTAAGTTATATTTTTGCTTCTTGAAATGCACTAAAACCAATCCCAGATGTATTTAGAAAGAGGCAGAAAATTTTAAATCGGGAAAAATGAGAAATCAGTAGTTGTAGGGCTATATGTCTGTGGAAGAGCATTTGTCTAGCAACTACAAGACTATAGTTTTAATCCCCAGGACAGGAAAATTAGTTATACTACAGACTAGAGGAATATTTAAAAAATAGAACTTCTAATGCTATCCACAATATCAAATAGCTCTTGCAACTTAGTAGTGAAAGGATCACGACCCTAAGAGAAAGTAAAAGTTAAAGGACGTGTAATGAACATGGGATAATAAATAAGATACATTCATTTTTAAATAAAAACAAATAGACAAAAACAGTAGTTATTGCTAAGTGACTGAGGTAGGAGTAATTTTTATTTTTTATTTTATTATTTTCTGCAATGTACCAAATTGCCACTAGTAAATTATATTTTCCTTCTAAAAATATAATGCGACCAGGCCTAGTGGCATAAGCCTATAATCTAGCCATTCAGGAAGCTGAGTCAGGAAGATCATAAATACAAAGCCTGCCAAGGCTGCAGATCAAATTCAAAGACAGCCTGAAAAACTTAGGGAAAGGCTTTAACAAGATGAGATCATTTTCAGAAAACAAAGAGCTGGGGGTGAAGCTCAGGAGTACAATACTTGCCTCACATGTGAGAGGCCCTACTATATGTCAATCTCCAGTACAGTACAAATAAATTTAAAAAGAAAAAAAAACAGTAAAAGAGTCATACAATTGTTATGTACAGACATATTTTTATATAGCCAAAAACTGAGAACAGCGAATGTCTACAAATGTCTAATTGAAGTCAGTGACCGAGTCTTTAAAAGTCTTCTCAGAAAGGCTTCCGTCTCTCGCCAGCCTAGGTTCTACCATCTCGGGAGAGCTGACAAAATTGCTTTCCAGCTGTTCTTCCTTTTGGTTCAGTGCTGCTTTCTAAACAGATCTTCACACACACACACACACACACACACACACACACACACACGTGTATAGTGAAACTTAGCTGTCTTCTTGCCTTTCAAAGGTACTCTTGTTTCCTGAGAGTCCAGATTACCTGCAACTACATGAAAGTTCTGCACTTTAATGCTGCCATCCTGACTCCCGTCTTCCAGGTGGGCTCTCACTGCATCTGTAAGGTTTAAGATATTATTTCAGTATCTATTCCTGACTTCCAGGCAAAGACAGACACGACTTTCCATGTCCCTGTGGAGCACAGTGTATCAGTTCAGGTCCAACTCCCTATGGAGACAGAGATTTATTGGAGAGCAAGTTTCTGGAACATAAAGAACAGAAGGAGCAAGAAGATCATACAGTGTCCACAGAGAGCAACGCAGGTCCAAAGCTGGAAAAGGAGAAAGTAAAGGCAAAAGACTGGTAGGAAGATTCTCAAGCTGTGGTGAAAAGTCCCAAGCAACCTAATGGGAATTCCATCACAGCTTTCCATAGAATTTAGTGTGAACAGTAGCCATGTCCTACTCCCTCTGCTCTGTTCAGTCTTTGATGTGGCCCATCCACAGAGTGTAGCATCAGCTCCAATCATACTGTTTGGTAGTCTGGAGTCATCACCTGAATTCCCTCCTTGTCACCATCAATTTTTCTCTTGAAGGGAAATCTAAGTGTATACCAGCTTAACTTCCCAAGAAGGGCCACCCTAGACCATACAACATCGTCATCCATTGTTTACCTGTCTTTCCTCCTCTACAAATGCCTTAAAAATTCAAGTTATAAATTAAAAATATTTCTTCACTTTTGACACAGAGACATTATCTGATTTATTTTCATGTCCCCAGATAGATGCTCGGTAGCTTACCAAATAACTGGATGGGTAAATAAACACAATGCAATCCCTACGAAACTATTTTCTTTAGCTCTGTGGTCACATGAACCACAAAAAAAAAATGTATGCTTCCTACTCTGATGTCTCCTTCAATTAACTTCATCTCATCCACTATATTGTTCTGAGTTTTTTAGTAATAAGCAGTAGAGAAGGGACTAGTCTAAGTCTTGAGTTTGAGCAAAAGAAATCAGAATATCAATGATATCAAGTTCATGTAGACAGTCGAACAATAGCTATTGCAAGCCTTCATATCAATCTTCAACCCATTAGACAGTCTTGGGTAAGCACCCACCTCACTGAGAAAACAGAAGTCACCTGTCATGATTGAACTTCAGATCACCTAATTAACCATCATATATTTGGAAAGACCCTTAAATCCATTAGTACATGAAGACATGAATTGAGAAGTAGGATGTATGAAGCCCCTTATCATGTATGGACACTATACTATGCAATTCTCCTTGAGTTTAAATAAGGACATGAACTTCAAGAAAGTTAAGTGGGTGTCCAAAATCAGGTCTTTTTTTTTTTTTTTTTTTTTTTTTTTTTTTTTTTTTAGGGTTCAAAATATGTTTTTTTTTTTTTTTTTTTTTGTCTTTTTTTGTCTTTTTGAGACAGGGGCTCCCTGTAGCCCCATCTGGCCTGGAACCAAGCTGCCCTTGAACTCACAGAGATCCGCCTGCCTCTGCCTCCCAAGTGCTGGGATTAAAGGTGTGTGCCACCACACCTGGCTCAGGTCTTATTTTTAGAATAGAGAATGATAACAGATTTCTTGACTTTCAAACCAAGTATATTATCCCCAAACCATTGATCTTAGCTTTAAAACTCCTATTTGAGCCTGCAAGAAGTCTTGTTAATTCAAAAGCAAATCTCTACTTTATCTTTCTAGAAGATGTTGTCTGTTGTATCAGGGACTTTTAGAAGAACTGGGCTGGTTAACCCTGAGGGCAAAATCCTTTGAGTGCAGTGTACAAGTCATCAGAGCCTGGTCTGCTTGTTGCTTAGATACTTTAAGAACAAAAGTAGTTAAGTATCTCTCACAATTGGAATTACTGCTTTCTAATCATTATTAAGAAAACTAGGTTTACAAGTTTTACTTTGTTAGAATATACTTAGATACTTTTCATAGAATTAAAAATAAATGTAATTTATCTTTTAACTTTTTGAGGCAGTCATCCAATAGGAAATCCTGTGAAAAGTAATCTCACTATTCTTAGATGAATGCAGTATGAATCAAGGAAACAATAATAATAATTACTATTATTATTACTTTACATGTGGTCATTATAAAAGAAGGATTCAAATCCCCACCTCACAATTCTTTATTTGCTATACTCAGAGTTGTAATCAATGCTATCTTGAATACAATATCTATCCTATTGTTTAGAAAAGTGTACCTAATCCCACTAATGTTTCTTAAGGATGGACTTAAACTCCATTCTTCATCCTATAGCCTCATAGAACTTGCTTCAAATTTTCTTCAAGTCAATGTTTGCTTTATAGAACCATTTCTCCCCTGTGAGTGTGGAATAAAGCATTTGTATAAACTTGAAGCTGCCTACTGTGGATTTTATGGAAATAACAATGGCCGCTCAACAATGGCACTGAGGGCGGGAGTACAAAGTGTTATAAATACATCACTAAGAACGTCAGTGCGTTTCCCTTGTCTTCCACCCAGCTATCTCTGGGGAAATAAAAACTCTGCGACACACTTACTTGAATTCCTGTCATTGTGCTCTGTGTGTCAGTGTCTGCAGACTCATGCTTACAGTCTATGGATGGGGTTATCATCTACTGTGACACATGCTGCCATTGTCACAGCGCTGAAATCAGTGACATTTTTTCCCTTAGAACAGAAGAGACAAATGATGCATGAGCTCAGCAATAAATCAGGGTGAAAACAACTGAGTGGTAGGACAAACCTTAGCTAGAAAACCAGAAATTTCCAAAGGAAATGCTATTAAATATAAACTCTTTCCTATGTGTTGATAACTGCATTTGTTTCAAATTTCTAAACCATTGAAAGTGATGACATATCTTGCTTCAGAACATGCCAAATGCATCATTTCCTTCCCTCTCTCCTCTACACCTCTTACCCCACACACACTCAAGAAAAATGCTGAGGACAGCAAGCTGCAAGATTATAGTCTAGAACTTTACTTTGGCTTATATTGGGAGGACTCAGGTTTCTTCTTTGGGTAACAACTGTTCAGCAGGGAAGCAGGGGTGCAGTTTTCTCTGTGATTTTGTATTTGGGTTCTATGCATTTCTACATGTATTATAAGTCAGATACTGACTTTTACACTAGCCATGCTTTGTAATTGTTAGTGGTTTGATCATGAGTCAGGATTTGTGACACAGTAAATCTCACAAGAAATAACACATTACGCTAGCTTCTAGGAAAAGCATGACTTACATAGTCTGATAATTCTAGCACCTATATCATAACTAAACTGATCCTGACGGCTGCTGTATCTCTTTACAGTGTGCCTTTTTGTGGTCTTTAGGATGCGTTGGAGTGTTTTGTGAAAAGGTGAACAAAATGTTACCAGATAAGAACTGAGGGAACTAGGCCTTTAGAATAATACTTCAAATTAATCTTTTTAGAAGCTCAGTTATGCTTAATATAATTAATATGTGTAATACCTCTAGTTGTAGGTTCCAGAGGCTTCAAGTTGATCATTGTTCTTAATTTTGCCTTCTGTGTTAACTTGGGGTTTCCCTAGATATGATTCTTCAAGGAGAGTTTGTGATTTGCAGCTCTTCGTCATTTGTGATTCTCTTTTGTAATAGATCCAGTTTAGGCGACTACAGACACCAGGAATCAGATACTGGCTATGACTCTGAATGTTCTTTCTTCTAGATTTTGCTACAACAGTTTACTCTGTAATCTCACATCTCTTACGTGTCCAAAGAAAGTTGTTAATCTTTCAGCTTGGCAAGTTTTTTTTTTTTTTTCTGATAGCAAGAATAGGTTTGATTACTACTAAGCACTTTGCCAAAAATTGGAACTGAAATCAAAACCCATATTCCTTACTGTCTTGAGAGTGAAATGCTGAGGCTGATTGGCTACCATTCTGTCCAGTTACATACCTTTTACATTTCCCCATAAGACTGGCAGTTTTGCATCATACAAATAAAGTCTGAAATTTTAAAGATCTCACTTGACAATCTGATACCCAGACTGCTTAAGTGTGATTAAGACAGATTGCCTCATGACCTTCACTGTTTAGATTCTTCTAAATGATCATTTAGCCTAAATCTGAACACCTAATATAGCAGTTTCTTGGATTTTCAGCAGTTCCCTGTATTTTCCTCAAATTATTTCAGTGTAAAAGAAATATATATGGTATTGAAATTTAGCAAAGTGCTAGTAATTGTCTTTGTAGCTTGGAATATTCTAGAAAAATATCTGTTTACTTTTTTAAAAATGATGATGAATATGTTATCTGAACTCAAAATAGAAGGTATATTTCTGATCTCTTAGGTCGGGAAGCAAATAACAAAGCAGAAAATGCTCATGAAGAGAAACTAAGATAACGAAGGGGAAATTGAAGCTTCCATAAGGAAAAGCCCAAAATAATTGAATCAGGAATGATAAAGGCTAGGCGTAGGATGTGATAAACTTCAAAGAACCCTTGAGTTTTTAAATATGGCAAATACAACTATTTTAAAACACTAAAACTAAGAAATATCTTTCAAAGTTTGATTGGATTTAAAAACTGAATTTAAGCATTATTTATGAAATGCTTAAACTGATAAAGTCACAGCAATAAGTGAGACTACAATGCAAAACAATAAGTTCAAGAAAGTTTTAGTATAGTAGTAGACAAGTTTCATGGATTATATAGAGAGATTTGAGACCCATGAGCCTATAAGTAACCTCTGCTGTAATGGAGAATTCCCTTAGTATGACATTCAGGTTTTTTCATGTCATTGGATTTTTAAAATTTTAATATGTACAAATATTTTGCCTACATGTATGCGAGTCATGTGTGTGCAATGCCCACAGAGTCCAGAGGATGGTGTCAGATTCCCTGGATATGGAGTTATGGACAGCTGTTAGCTGCCATGTTGGTGCTGAGAACCAAACCTAGGTTCTACGCAAGAGCAGCCAGTGCCCTTAACCACTAGTAATCTCTCCAGCTCCCATGTTACCAGTTTTTTATCAATATTGAAGCCCTACATGAACATTCACTCTGATGAGCTATGTCAAAACTTTCAGGTTCATGTCTGTATTTATATCAGAAATGATTTAGGTAAGTCACTGTTCTCAATTGCCATAACCCTGCAGCAAAATGTTACTCTACAAGAAAGGTTTTTTCCCTTTTCAGAAAAGTTAAACCAAGAATAGCTTTTGTGGAAGAATATAATAATATTTAACTAGAATATAAATGCCACTATATGGAGCAATAGCTAAAGGCAGGAAACTACTTAACTTAGACTTACATTACTTTAAATGACAGGCTGACCATTGCCACTAAAGTAAGAACTTTTATAGTAGCAATACCGATCTGTAATACATTAGCAAAACGTTGTACATACATAAGATCCCTTGAGTTAATATTATTTACTAATATAAGGAGCATAAAACTTTAAATAGTTGAATATTGTAAGAAAAAGTATGCATATTTAGAAAACAATATTGCTCAACTATGTTTCTGAAAGTACTTGCTTTCTCAATTTCTTTTTTATTGACATAAGTCAGTATATTGCAAATCATTTAGAAATCTTCAATTAATAAAAAGCACTTACCAGTATTTTATTCTGTGTCCATATTCATGCATCAATGAGTACAGTCAATTCAGAGGTTGGATAATTATTATTTATGTAAGACAATTACCCAGCATTAATCTTCTACAACCATTGCAATAAATGATTTGGAAAATCTCCCTTATTAATCTGTGCAATGCACTGCAGTCAAATAAAGGAGAATTATTGTAAAAATGTGTTTGACATGTCTGAGAAGTATGTATAATCTAGGGGCTGATGTGAAGGCTTTCCATTCAGGTTTCTTGGGTTTTGAAACTGTTCTCATGTTTGTACGGCCTTGAGCAACTTATTTAATCCCTCAATGCCTAAATTTCTCCTTTGGAATTAGTTGTCTGTCAGAGTTGTTTTGAGACTTAAAGGAGACAATGTGGAGCATCAGCTACATGGTTTGATTCACGTAATGAAGCATGAGTGCAGTGATCTTAAGATCATCTTAGATTGTGACCATCATGCTGAAAGAGACTTCTATTCTCTCTTTCTCTGGTATTTATGACATTTCAATACAGCCCTAGCCTTGCACTCTCCTTCTTTACTCAGTATGGCACTCAGTGTGATTATGTTGGCATGCTCAGGAAGCTTTCTGTTTATTTGTTAGTTGAGTAAATGTTGGCTGGGGATTTATTGTGTGCATAATGGATTCCAGGGTGTAAAATAAGTGTCTCTATTCCTCTGTGCATACTTGTAAGGCTTTAAACATCTCGTAAACCCTTTGTTAAGTTTTAAGCCATGGTTTTCTCTCCTAGTTTTCCTATTCAGCTTCTGCTCTGTGTATTCTGATTTTACCTGTTGAAGAGAAATTTCTTCATTTATAAAATAAACAACTGTTGTGATAGAGGAATTTGATTACATTTCCTGCTATTAGTCACATATTCCCAGCACTCAGAGACAAGCCACAATCACCTTCACTTGTGTATTGGAATCTTGATGATCTAGTTCACAATCCCTGATGGCTATTTCCTCGCACTTAGTATACTGAAAACTCCTCTTCCACCATCCACTACAGTCATACTGAGGTTAAGTTTCTAATGTGCATTAAGGGATTTTTATAATAGAGGTTCAAATCAACATCTTCATTTTTCTGGAATTCTCTTTTTTCCTGGAGAATATTTGCTCCTCTTTCACTGCTTGGCTCCATTATTTATTATTACATTTTTTAGACAGGTTCTCACTGTGTCTCACTCACCTGAAACTCACTAAGTTTCATGGAGACCTTGAATTTATAGAGATCTACCTGCCTCTGTCTGCCAAGTGCTGGGATTAAAGGCATGGCCTACTATTCCAGGTATCAGCTCCATTATTAACTTCTTTTCCTCCTGCATATATAATTCTCAGAGTCTAGTATAGCATCTACAATTCAGCCGTCTATTTGTAAGCATGTGCTTGGGTATGTAATGAAGAAATTAATAAATTATTCACTGTAGCAATGGCAAATATAAACATGGTATACATTCCAAAAGAACATACATACCTGTACATGAGATAAAACTGTCTAGGGAAGAGAGCTGCATGTTTTTGTTTACGTGTAAATCTTTTCGGGCTTTTATTACATTTAATTTATATGGTGAATAGACATACTGAAATATCCACAGTGTACAAACTAGTCTTCTTCATGACTTCATTGAGTATTCCCAACAAGTTTGTAGAAAATATATTATTTTAACAAATATACAAATGACAACACCAAAGCTCAGAGAAGTTGGGTAACTTGCTTGATACTTTGTTATAGTTTATAAATTCAGGGTATCACTCTTGTTCTATGCTTACAAGAATAAATATTTCCTAAGTTAAACATTGGAATGCACACTATCTGTGATATCCAAAGGTGTTCTGGAATGGGTATGAGTTGTTAGTATTTTAGGACTGCTTCAGAAACAAATAATTCCATAAAAGGATATTTGAAGAGCCTTCAAAATAGCCCATGTCGCCACCATTTCTTAAATATACATGGATGCTGCACAGAGGAAATTTGTATATTTCAATATTTGGCAACACATAAAAGTCTTTCTCTTGAACATGATGTGTCTTTACTTGGTTTTGACAGATTCATTATTACTGGGTGCTCGCCAGGCATCCTTGGGCTTCCTGATTTATTCAGTTATTGTCATCTTAAATAGAGTGAAACTGTACTCAAGATTTTTTTAATTAAAATGATCAAGTTGTGCTCTATCTAAAAAGGGATGAAAAGAAAAGCACTTTGCCAAACATCAGTTGTCAAAAGATTGACTCAGTAATCTTCGTTTGGGTTATAGTTGTTGTCATTTCCAACAAGTGTGTCAATGAAAGCCAGGCAAAGGGGCTGTGAGTGGACTCAGTTGTGATTATGCTGTGTCAGTGTGAGTCTGACAAATACATTTGATTGAAAGCATAAGATCAGAGACAGATGGACTTGATCTCAGACTCTAGATCTGTCATTCACTTGTGCTTTGACCACAGGCACAGACTTTACTTTCCCCAAGACTTTATGGTCTCATCGTTAATGCTGTGTAAACAAATATCTACTGTACCTGGGTTTTATAAGATTTTCATAAACTAGAAACAGAGACGTTAACCAGGGCATGGTGGCTCACTCCTACAATCTCAGCACTCAGTAGACTGAGGTAGGAGGATTGCTGTGAGTTCCAGGTCAGCCTGGGCTGATGATGTAAGATCCTACCTCCAAAAGACAAAACAAAATCAAAAGAAGTTAAAAGACTGACACATCACTGAGATTTCAACCAATAAATGGAAACTATCTCTACTATTACTGTTTCTATTAATGAAATCTATTAGATAAATAACAGAGGTTCATGTAGATGTCCTCTGATAAACTCAACTCAAGGAGAGACACTAGAAATACTGCAAAAGAGAAGACTTGGAGTTCTAGTTTACTACAGAGACTTTGCACATCTTTGTTCCCCAATCCTGCCTTTATCCCCTCATGTAAAGAAGAATACATTCCAGCCTTCCTCTTCAGAGGCAGGCAGTGTTTGAAACACAGGCACTCTCTCTTTCTAATACTCTTGGGTCTGTCCCTCCCCTGCTCTCCAATGACTCTTCCTTCACTTTTTCTTTGATGATATAATTTGCCTAGACTGTTATGTCTGTGTAAAACTGAGTTATAGTACGGATTTATCTTATCTTTATGTATAAGAAACAGAACTGAATCTTCCAGGATACAGTTGCACACAGCTAAATTTGTATGTCTTGTTGTAGAGAGCTGTTATTTTATAAGTTGAACAAACACATCATACTAGACATAACTATTGGTGAGCAGAGGCATATTTAATAAAAACATAGGAATTAGTTCACTTTATGTGGGCATAATTTTAAGGTAAAATTTTCATTCTCTCTCTCTCTCTCTCTCTCTCTCTCTCTCTCTCTCTCTCTCTCTCTCCTTCAGGTCTCAGAAAGTGGAAAAACATAGAAGATACCAAACAGCAGTACATACTTTGAAAAGCCATTTACTTAGAAGTACAAATGCCATCCATTTAAATAACCCAGACCACCCAAGCAGCTCGGGGGAGTAGTTTGAAGTTTGATGTTAAATTTCTCTAAGACTTGGGAGCTAAATCTTATTGTGGCAAAGATATTATTCAAAGCATGTTTCAGAGTGAGTTCGTAAACCAATAAATCAATTGACAGCCCAGGACAGGGTCATGATTAAGCCATTATTAAAAAGCAATAATTGAAACCTGCCAAGGCAGGACTCTGGTAAGTCAGATCCCAACCAATGCATCTCTATTCCATTCCTCTAGCCAAACCCCACCCTGTCTCCTGCCAGCCTTGGATCCAGGAAGTCCCCAATTCCTACACCTAAGCTTACTCACCCTGATTAGCTAAACTCCCTGGCATAGACTCCACTGG
Organism: Nannospalax galili; assembly: GCF_000622305.1. Classification (NCBI taxonomy): domain Eukaryota; kingdom Metazoa; phylum Chordata; class Mammalia; order Rodentia; family Spalacidae; genus Nannospalax; species Nannospalax galili. Next base: position 14,877,584 of record NW_008352267.1, read on the forward strand.
TTCCTGATCTGTCTGGCACAGACCAGTACTCCTACTAACCTGAGAAGACTACCTACTACCCTGTCCCACCATATACCCAGACCAGTCTACTACCCTGCAAGAACCTGAAACATTCACCAATTTATTTTCCATACCTGAATGAAAGATAGCCAAGCTACATAATCGATATAAACAGAATCATAGTTAAGTTAAACAAAAGCAGAGTAGAAGTTCCTACTGGACACATAACCAACAAAGAATATCCATATGCCCAACCGACAGCACAAAACACAAATGATATGAAAAACTAAGAGACTATGTCCCCAACAAAGCCCACTAGTCCTACGAAAGTGAGAACCACCTTGTGAAACTCCAGGATGCAGAATTAAAAAGAACAATCATAAACATGATCAGAGCACTTAAAGAAAACACAGACAAAGAACTCAAAGAGGAAAGGCGCAAACTTGTGATGGAAGTCCAAGAATATGCAAATATGTAGCTTAATGAAATATCCAAAACAACTCATGACTTGAAAAGTAAATTCACAAAACAGATAGAAATATTGATGAAAAAGCAAAAAGAAATGAATATAGGAGAAAATCTTTACCAACTACACATCCGACAGAGGACTGATATCCAGAATAAACAAAGAACTCAAAAAACAAATAAACAAGAAAATAAACGACCCAATAAAAAGATGAGCTGTAGACGTCAACATATAGTTCTCAAAGAAATAAAAATGGTTAAGAAGCACCTTAAAGTGCTCAATATCCTCAGTAATTAAAAAATGCATATAAAAATGACTCTAACATTCCATCTTACCCCAGTCAGATTGGCTAAGATCAAGAGAACAAAAGATTCCAAATGCTAGAGAGGATGTGGAGAAAGAGGAATACTCGTTCACTACTGATAGGAATGTAATCTCATGCAAAAACAGTGTGGAGAACTCTCAAGAAACTAAAACTGAACCTGCCATATGATCCAGTAATACCACTCCTTGGAATATACCCAAAGGACTCATCCTACTGTCGAGATTCCTATACATTCATGTCTGTTGCTGCTCTGTTTACAATAGCTAAGAAACAGAAGCAACCTAAATGTCCCTCAAATGATGAATAGATAATGAAAATGTGGCACATTTATCCAGTGGTGTTCTGCTCAACAGTAAGAAAAGATGAAATTATGAAATTTTCAGGTAAATGGATGAACTAGAGAGTGTTATACTGAGTGAAATAACACAAACACAGAAAAGCAAGCATCAAATGTTCTCCCTCATTTGAGGAGTGTAGCACCCATTCCTTATATGTGAGTATATACATTCTGATGTAACACCAGGAGCCAGGAAAATGAAAGGTAAAGAATCCGAAAGAGCAGGCTAGATGGGGAAAGTGGGAGTATTGTGCAGGAGGAGGCAGTGGGAGTGGGAGGGTTGGGCAGAGCAAGGAGGGATGTGCAAGGGACCAAGGTGTGGGGAGGGAAGGAAGTCAGGAAAGGGGGGATGGTGGAAGGTGGGTGTTATTAGGGGAGGGAGGGATTAATGGGCGCACTGGGACTGGGGAGGGAGGAGGAAGGCCGAATGGGAGGAAAAGCAAAGAGATGAATGAATCTTGGGGACCTAGGAAACCCAGAGGGAAACATGATGCCCCAAAAACCCCATGAGAAATGTCCATTCAGTGTCAAAACATTAGTGCATATGTATACCTGGGAGCTGCTTGGCAAGGAACACAGTACCAGACAGAAGAGACTTCCCTTTGAATGGTTGGTGAGAGAGATCCAGAAAACTCCTAAAATAACACAGACTATTGCCAAACCTCTTGGTTATCTCCCAGAACTAGTAGATAAGACCCTACTGTTGAAGACAGGACATGTTTCCGGTATACGACTTAGAGCGATGGAGTGGGAACTGACCTGGAGGCCTTCTACTGGAAGTTTAACAACCATAATGCTAGTTGATAATATGCAAACTGTCAAGGAAGAAAAACAATCAAGGGTCCAACCCAGTCCTAAATCCTAACACCCATAACAATCAGTATGGCAAACTACCTCTATTGGTGCTGTAGTTATCTGCGGGGCAATCAACAGCTATCTAATTGAACTTAAGGCCCTTTCAGTGGGAGTGAATTCATGAGTGGCACTGTAAACTCAGCCAAATACACAGAGAACACAGATCTTAGAGAAATCCCTGTCTCTTCGTATTTCTAGACGTGAAATTTCTTACCATATGCTAAATGTGGATCCTTATATTTACAGACAAGCATACCATAAACCACTCATCAAAGAGTTGCTTTTTGCAAGAGCTAGAGGCTACTGCAGAATTCCTCAACTGCTCAGACACAGAGAATATATGTCTGAGAGGTACCCAGTACAAGGTGACACATCTATAGTTGAACCTCTATACCTAAGGCTCATGGAGCATACAGGAACAAAGGGTAGAGAAAAAGTTAATGCACCCTCAACTCTCACCAGTAAAGCTTCCTTACACAACAGAGTACGATGCACACAGAAGGCCACAACCAGCCAAGTTTTAAAGAATAAGAGACTATAGAGTGTGTATCCTTAGATAGGACTACTCCTATATTGAACCTTACCCACCCACAGCTCAGGGACCATTGCGAAAGAGGGGGCAGAAAATTGTAAGAGTCAAGGCTGATTCGTGAACACAAGGAAGCAGGAACTTCCATGCTACTGGAAGCCTGCACATGAGAACTTGTGGTAAGTGGCATTGAGTACAGGACCCATGCTAAGTTAATTAAACGAAGGCCCAGAGAGGAAGAGAGAAATGGGTGGTGAGCTGGCCCTAGACTGAGAACTATTAGAGACTGATTGATGTCATATGAGGGAGCGTATGCCCTACATATGATCTCTAGATGGACTGACTAGACTCCGGTGGATGAATTTGCACTGAAGGACATCTGAGTACAAATGCTCAATTGGATGGGACTTAACCTGTATGGCAGAAAATATGAGGTCCAGTGGGGGGATGGAGGGGCTGAATGGGGGAGGGGGCCTAAATTTGATTAAGAACATTATATAAAAACTACAAAAGCTCAATAAAAAACTTATTTTAAAAGCTATAAATTACTTACCAGTTTCCACATATTGCTTGAATATTTATTTCTGTAAACACTAAGATGATACACTGAGCTGCATTTTCTTCACTCAAATGCTTAGTTTTATTCAACTTTTATCAGCATAGGACAATTTACTGCTGTGTTTTTTTATGGAACAAGTCAAACTCATGGTATTGCATCACAGAGACTATGAAGTACTTGTTAGAAACTCAAAACAATTCTCAGATGACAAGGGAAATTCTCATCTAAAAACTAGTACAAGCCTTCCTAGGAATTGTGACAAGAGTTCCTGACAGTGAAATGTTCAATGTCTCCTGACAGATCAGATTTTCTGTATAAGATTTATATCCTGAAACACAGCATACCAGGACTCTATCCCCTCATTTTATCTGCAATATTGTTACTCACTCTTCTAGGTGGACTCTGATGAAAGCTACTACATTGAGACTGGACATGATTTTCCATTACAGATGGAGCAAAAACAAAAGATAAAACTTTCAAAGACTGAAAATCTCAAGAAAACACTTAAAGATGAGAAAACAACAATAGTCCCAACTGCAAGGAGAATTGCCATCATGCAAAGCGTCTTCAAGGTTTTCTTTCCATCGGCATCGTAAAATGAACTATCAAACAAAAGGCCTAGATGAAAAATCTAATCTAAAATACTCTAGTCAAGAGTCAGAGGAAGCAAAATCCTTGTGGAACCTTTGAAATGAGTAAAAACTAAGGGCTGTGGATGTCTCCAAGCCCCTAACCAAAGGGGAAGCAGTCCAACAGAAGACATCAACAGAGAAACGAGAGCTTAGCCTAAGATATTCTGAGGGGCCTGGACTATGCCTGCCTCACTGTTTTATCCCTAGTGTGCGTGTAGATAGTTCCTGTATGACCATTAAACCATGAGTAGAAGAACAAGGAGATGGGGAGAAATGGTGAGACTGACTGCATTCAGCTGCTACTTCCAAAGTCTAGAGCAATTTTTCTAGAATGAAAAGTACGTGTCTGTGCACAAAGCTGTACCAGCAGCTATAATTATTTAAATTTCATAACTGTTTGTTGACCTGTTTTAGCCTTTTTTAGTTACTTCATAATGTTGACTTATCTGGCATATTAATTGGTTTTTAAAGTTTCCTTCATTATATACTATTATGCAAAATATTTAGAACCTGACAGAATCATCTTGCAAGCTAAGTTTTCCCAGATATAAATGACGTTTCAGAAAGGCACTGTGCATGCTCTCTCCTAGCATAGATAAAAAGAGCGAAATTCAAAGAACGGGAAAAGAAGTATTATCTGATGAGGGGCAGCTTCACATTTACTACTGGATGAATTCTCAGAAGCTTCTTGATAGACAAATGAATAAAATGAACGAATGAATTTCATGAGATTCAACAGTAATTTTATTAAGAATGTAAGTATTAAGGAAAATAAATATTATATGGATGATATGAAGTATGTTTGATAAAGTAGGAACTGACCATCCATGTGTACACCATCTCTGATACATGGCCCAACACTCCCAAAAGGGAATCTGTAGATCTAAACAAAAATTGAAGTTACCAAGAAAACTCAGAACTCATGAAGTAATTTGAGCATTGATTCCTACACAGAAGAACGAGATGGTAATAATGGAGCTTATCCTAAACTATAAAGGAATAATTTTATGCTAATTTTTTCTGATAATATATTGCTATAGTTTATCAAATGTCTCTTCCCCTCACCCAAATCAGTATCACTGGCTAGTGAATTTAGTCATGGGACCCTATTGGAGAAGTTTCTCCAAAGCACCTTGGCTTTCTGTGCAGTGAATAAACATTGAGCTGTAAATAGATGGATTTTAAAAAAATGGAACCAGATAGTTTCCTAATGTGAAAAGTCATTAATATATAATATGTTTCACTGTTTACTGTAAGTCAGATGATAGTTTATACTTTTACTTTAAATAATGTAATTTCTACTAAAATATCAAATATTTAAGAGTGTTTATACATACATATACTTACGAGTACACGTTATAAATATTTACGTATGATTATATAAAAAGCAAGCCACTTTAAAAAAGAAATGTCTTTTCTTTCCATCTAAGCCAGAATCAATTCAATTTTGTAAACAACCGTCTATGACAATGTTTCTAACTCTTTCAAGTATGATGTTAAAACTTATGATGTAGATATAGTTCTTAAACCTTTACCATGTAACAGTAGTTTTCCTTTCATATCCTTAGATTTAGACCACACACAATGACACAAAACTCCCATAAAGCCAGTAATTTTAAAGCGACCTTTTTATTTTTTGTGAGCATTCATCTATGTGTATATGCATAAATCAAATTTAACACTGATAATCGTTTAATTAAAATTTCTAAGTAATTATATGAGTTATTTATTTGTGGATAAAGATTATCACAAATGTCAACAGCTTAAAAATATCAAGCATTTAGGACTGGTGCGATGGCTCAGTGGTTCATTCCACCCAGGTTCAGTTCTCAGCACCCACATTTGGCTCACAACCACCTGTAAGTCCAGTTCCAGGGAATTCGATACCCTCTCTGATCACCACTGGTTCCTGCACACCTGTGGTGCACATACATGCACTCAGGAACACACATTTACACTTATAATAAATAAATAAATTTTTAAAGAATTGAGAATGGTGTGCCTGAGTGATTCTGACCCAAGGGTCCTCATTGGGCTGGGGACTGGGGACTTAACCATATAAAGCTTCATTCAGTCTTGAGGATCTACTTCCAAGTTCATGTTCATAAATATTAGCCAGTTCATCACTGCCTACTAGCAAGAGGCTTCAGTTACTTCCTATAGGGATGTGACTCATGAGGGGACAATTGAATTCTCTCAGATCATAGTGAGGGCTGGAAGGAGGGAAGAAGGGAATGCTGGGGTGGGAAGAAAAGGAGAGAAAGAAAAGAGGGGAGATGCAGGGTTTCTCAAGGCTGTACCTTGACTTTTACTATATCCCTTATAGTTTTATATTTTAGAGACGTGAGACAGACAAACAATTTAAGAGACATCTGTATAAGTTTTCAGAGTAAGACAAAGAGAGTGACAGAATAGGGGTTTTTAAATATGCAGCTAATTAGTAAAGTTCTTATTCATGGTTTTTGGACCAGACATAAGCTCCTTTAATTATAAATCCCTGTGGAAAGGTACCCTACTGAAAATAACTTGGCAAAAGGAAGAGTTAACTAAATACTTGACTATTCCATCACTAAAAGAAATAAGCACTGCAACTGGACCTCAATAAGACCATAAGAAGACTGAATGTCAACAGAGCTCTCCTCTACTCCTCTGGGCTAGTTGGCTACATTATTCTAATCATACATTGACCCTTATCATTTGATGGAAGCCACCAATATCTCCTGTGAAAAAGTGCTTCTCTCTTCTACTTACAAATGAAAAAACACAACAATAAAAGACAACTTCAAAGAAAGCTTTTTTGTAGGATCAGGTCCCCTCAACAGTCATCTAGACCTAGTAAGCCTAAATCATATTGTACAAAAATGGTCTCTCGAGATAGAGTGGAGTGTCCAAGCTTTTCTGCTCAAGAAAATTCTCAGAGGAAAAACACCCAAGACTAAAGAAGCTTTTCTAAGAGTGTCAGTTATAAGCAGGTTGATTAGAAGGGTTTTTTTTTAATGATTTCCTGAAAAAATCCTCTATAAGAAAAGGCATATCTGAGCTGGACATAGTGGCACATACCTTTAATCCCAGCATTTGGGAGGCAGAGGCAGGCAGATCTCTGTGAGTTTAAGGCCAGCCTCATCTACATACTGGGGTTGCAGGGAGATCCTGTCTCAAACAAACAAACAAACAAAAAATTGGCAGATTTGAGATCATGATTTTAAATATAAACACCAATAAAACCAGGCCACTTCATTAATGTCCTTGTAATATTTGCAATTCCATCTATTTTAGTCTCAAATATGCATTTAAGTGTTTTAGTCATATTAAAAAAAAGTAGAAATCTGGCTTTATATGATGCCTTTAGAAAAATAGGCTCAAATTATCTTCGCCAACAACATTATCATGACATTGGGAAGCAAGTATTTAGATGCTGCCTTTCAAAAACAGCATCTGGAGACTGAATTCCTATTTCTTTTTGGCTTGCAAAAATCACATTTTGTTGCTAAATATAGAACTATGTATAATAGACACTTAGAGTTTGGGTCTTTACCTTATAAGGTAAAAGTAGGTGTGGGACTATCATAAAATAGATAGTGCTACAAATCCCACTGGCACCATTAACAAGACCCAGCTGTGCATCTTAGACTCCACAAAGATCAAATCATAGGCACTGCATGCCCTCAGCCAAGTCCCACTATTTCTGAGAATATTTCAGAGCTGCTAACAGCTCTGTTTTGGCATGTAACAGATGTATCCACAAATGCTGAATTTTTAAATTAACTTTTTATGTACTTTTAAAAATTCATTAAGTTGAAAAACTAACAAGATTTGTGACACGATATTGATCACAGGTCTTCACTAATGTGAACAGTTAATCTCCACCATTGCAGAACTTTTTAGCTGAAACAATTTTTCCAGCCCAACACTATTGTCTTTCGGAAAAAAATGCAAAGAATGAAGAAATTAATCATTCTAATCCATAATGCCATATGTAGTTGTTTGATAGGTTATTTAATAATACTAAATATAAAATGTAAAGTGATGTTCTGGGGCTGGTAAGACGGCTCAGTGGGTAAAGGCATTTGCTATGAAGCCTGACAATCTGAATTCTATTCCTTGAACCCACATTGTAGAAGGAGAAAATGAATGCTAGGAAATTGTCCTCAAACCTCCACACATGTATTGTGGCATGAACATGTGTATACACACATATGCACACACACACACCACACACACACACACACACACACACACTAAATGTAAGAAATAAAGTGTGTTTTGAAATAAAATTTGAAACTGATGCTATCCTAAACCAGATATTTATAGATCCCTCTGTGAAAGTAACCTACTGGGAACAAACTTTTCTGTCTACTAAATTATCTTTTACTGCTTTCAGTTTTCTTGGTTTGTTTTCAGATGGTTATTGTTGAACTGTTAGGAAGACCTCCAGTATACCTTTTTAACCAGTGAACCAATCACTGAGTCCCCTCTCCCTCTCCCCTGCTCCCTGGTTATCAACATAGTTGCTCATCAAAAGAAAGCCATTCAGCACTGCTACTAATGCCAGTAATTGTGTAGACAGCTATCAAAATATCCATGATTACATCAAGTGTTTTTAAAGCACACCCTTGCTACAGAGACTCCATCTCGCTGTCTAACAGAATCAGAGCATACTTCCCTTTCAAGGAACCAGAAAACTTATTCATAAAAGTGTTATCTGAAACCTGGATATGGTAGTTCACATTAAGAATCCCAGTACTTGGGAGGTGGAAGCAAGAAGTCCCTGAGTTCACCTCGGCTCCACATTAGTTCAAGCCTAACCTGGACTACATGAGACCCTGACTCCAAAAAAAAAAAAAAAAAAATCCACAAAATAACAACAACAACAAAAATCTCTGATATTTCCTAGACAGCACTTTCTCCCAGGCACTATATTTAACGTTTTTCAAATACAGAGTTTAAATCTTACAGTGGAGACACTATTTCTCCCTTGTATCCAGGAGAAGTATTGAGGTAAAATGGTTCAGGCAAGGCTTCACAGGTAGGTAACGGCCAAGATTCAGAGCCACTGGAGCCCATGCTCTGCTCTCATCCCCAGACTCCTACTCTAGCTGAAGAACTGGATACTCTCCTATTTCATACAGTCTTTTGAGGCTGGATACTCTCCTATATTTCATACAGTCTTTTGAGGCTCTGACTAGTATTTCATAAAACTTTTTTTTTAAGTTGATAGTTTAAGCCAGGTGTGGTGGTATGTGCCTTTAATTCCAGCACTTGGGAGGCAGAGGCAGGCAGATCTCTGTGAGTTCGAAGCCAGTCTGGTCTACATAGGGAGTTCCAGGTCAGCTGGGGTGACAGGGAGATCCTGTCTCAAAATGACCAAAAGAAATGATACTTCATTGCTTCAATAGGAAGATTTTAGTACCCAAAATTAAAAGTGATTATTAACTATAGAAAATAAAAAATATATATAACATAATTCTAGGAAAATAAAGACCGTCTAAAGAAGATGGCTATATTATAATATCAAGCTGAACACAATATAACATTGCTAAATATCAGAGAGCTTTCAAATAAATATAAATAAAAAATTGCATCTACTTTGACCAGACCTTGCATTAAGTATATTAACTTCTTCCTGCTTCCTATCTGTGACTGTTATGTAAGGTGGGGTGCTATAGATTTTGGTTCTTTTACTCATATGGTATGAGTATTTCTGACTCCTCTTAAAATTTTTATTCTCTCTCTCTCTCTCTCTCTCTCTCTCTCTCTCTCTCAACATGGACAAATGGTGGAAGTCCATTCTCTTTACTTCCACCGTGTGGGTCCTGGGGAATCAAACTCAGGTCATCAGGTTTGGCAGCAAGCACCTTTACCCACTGTGGCTTCTTGCCTACCCACTATGAATATTTCTAATGGTCAGAATAATTCTCAGTTTTGATTCTGAAATATATTTCTTCATGTGCTGCACAAATAAGACCCTTGCACAATTATTTCTGTTTTCAGTCACTTCCAGAAATTTTTAGTAAGGAACAGCAGCATAATGATGGGTACAGGAAATGAATCATTGACCTTTTGCCCTTCATCAACATCCTAAGTTTTAAAACACAGTTGTGAATGTGACAGTTTTTCTACTGAAAATGCCTATTCTTGAAGTGCCATTGTTACTTTGGTCCCACTTCATCTTTTGTTAATGTAGGCTTTAAGTTCTAGTGACAACTATAGAACTTAAATTGTAGTTTCAAAGATGGATTTTATTATTCCCAAATTAAGCATTAGAGCTATCTTAGGAAATACTCAGGAAGCCTTGGATAATTTGATGAAAATGTTACTAAGACAATGACATTTGCCTTTGCTTCTTACCCCTGAAGCAAATTCATCTTTTCCCTAGGGTAAAGGTAAGAATAGCACTGTACTCAGACAACGTCTTCTCCTGACTGGGTGAAGTTGTGCTATGTCTGGAATTCCAAAGAAAAAGGCCAGTTTTGTTTTTTAGGCAAGTCCATTTGCATTTATATATTTCAGATCAAATAACTTAAACATGTTGGTTGTTTAGAGCTAATTTTAAACCAAACACATTGCTGATGCTTCCAGGGACATTTTCAGGAAAGACATTCCTCTTGAAAACAAAAGCTCCTTAAAATATCATGTGCCCCAGCTAATTTTACACCAAATGAAAAAAAAAAAAAACACTATTGTGGAATAGATAGATAGATAGAAGATAGATAGATAGATAGATAGATAGATAGATAGATAGATAGATAG
>NW_008352267.1:14888082-14896939 GCF_000622305.1 Nannospalax galili
TAGATAATACAGAATTTGCCTTGTGGTAAACAAAAGGAATTAGATGTGTCCATTTAAGGGTCAGATCTTCTTATTCTAAAAATAAGACAGTGGCTGATATTACAGCTTTGGAAGTATGATTACATTAGAGAAAATATAATATCACTCACATATAGTAAAAAGGGACATTTGATCCCCTGAATTTTATAAATGATGAATTGCTTATCTATTTTCATATCCATGAATGAATATATCTGAATAAGAGTAATACTTTTTGAACATATATCTCACTATAAGATAGGGATTATTGCAAATATCTTAGTACATTTCCTAAAACAACTGTTTCCATTTAATTTGACAATAAGAAAATCTATCTAGTAACACCTAACTTAGAAAACTAATAGTATAATTATTTACTGAAGGCCATAAAGATTATCAAAGTGTTAGAAGTCTAATTGCAACAATCTAAATATATTGTTGCTCATGCTGCAGATGATTGCATCTAATGCATCCCAGTGATAATAATCACTCACCCACTTTTTTTAACCAACTTAATTAGAATTAGAAAATTGTCATGAAAACATTTTATCACATTCCTGATTGTTAAATATACCTAAATACTGGGTCTACTATCTCACCAAAATGTTTTTTAAAAAGAGGGAATTTTTCTTAGATTTGTCTTAAGCGGCCCTACCTCATTTGCCCTTGCCCTAGTCACTTGATACAGACTTCTTCAATCTTCAAATCCCATGATGGGTTTGCTCAGACTCTTGTGCAATTCTTGTATTGCTCAAGGCCTTTATTAACCTAGATCAAAGTAGGGTAAAGTTCAAAAGCCAAGTCATCAACCAACCTTAGCCATGGAATCTGAACTCACTTTAGCTCCCAGATATGATGGCTTGGTCCTATCTGTGATCCTTCAACTTCAGACTTCTACAGCAAGAGGTATAAAGTTAAATAATTATGAATAGCTTTGTACTGAAGATGGACAGGTAGATAGATGACAGATGGGTAGGTAGGTAGAGATCATACATGCATATACACATATGTATAGGTCCATGTGAATGAATGTATTTCAATCTGTGTAAAGCTATATGAAGTAATCCATTGTTGATTAGCTACATTTAGTTATTCTACAAGGTATATTTGCTTCAAAACATCAAACTACATTTGGTAAACATATAATCTTATCATACAATTTAAAAACAACAGCAACAATGAATTAGTAGACTAAGTCCCCCCTCAAAAAATGAGCCTGACATTTTGAGTCCCCTTATGCTGACCCCAGATAAGTTCTGAGCTAGATCTAGGAAAAGGTGATCTATGTTTCTCACTTTGCAGACCAAGTACAAAACTGGGAATTCAGCATATAACATGAGTGAGAGCACTTGTAGACTTTCCCTACCTTGAGCATGAGACTCAAAAGTGTGGCCTCCAAAGATATTTACCACAGTAACCAAAAAGGCGATGAACTCTCCTATCTAACTGCAACTCAGCATCTACCAACACTGTGCCTTCAGAATACTAGTCACTCCCAATCTCAAAACAAATTTATCAAGACTCCAGTAAAGGATGGCACACACCCAAGAATTCCAAGCTCCTGGACCCAACCTGTTGTTTTCTGCTTCCTAGCATCAACCCACCATCTTCGGAATGGAATGCTTCCTGCTCACTAGCCTTGACCTGTTACTTAGAGACCAACCAAACTTCCATCCTACCCAGATGGCTTTCAACCTTCACCTTCCTTGAGTATTATCCATCAGCCTTAGAAGAGACTTGAGGATTCTCCTTTTTGTCTTGTTGGTGGTATTTCTAGTAGGTAGGTATCCCCAAGTCATCCTCACTTCCTCAGAACCACACCCTAAAATAATCTCATCTCTTTGCATGTATCTAAGCCATGAACATAAGCTTCATCTCTACTGCCTAGTTTTTCACATAGCTTTTAATGAATAGAAAATTGAAAAGGTGATGATACTGCTGATCTCCCATTATCTTGCCTGCTCAGAAGGAACATAGGTACAGGATAGGTACCTGGCCAGTAAAGATGAACAATATGCCAACAGTCACATTAGGAACTCAAGCAGATTGACTTTATTTCTTTTCCAGTTACTGTGATAAAATATCCTGACAAAAGCAACTTAAGGAAGAAAGGATTTATTCTAGCTCACAGTTCAAGGAACAGCCTAACAAGGCAGGGAAGACAAGGCAGCAGGAACTGGAAGCAGCTGATCACATGACATCTGCATTCAGAAGAGAACAATAAATGTAAATATGCTAGTGTTCAGCTCACATTCTCTATCTTACACAGTCCAGGATCCTCTGCAGAGGGTACAATCATATCCACAGTTAAGGTGGATCTTCCCCAGGGAGGCCACACAGGCTCTCAAACAATACTGACTACTGCCATTGTTCTTGGTTTGCTTTCCAGAACTTAATGATAATGCATATGTGAGTCATAGAACAAACATAGAGGAATCAAGCTGCTACTGACTTCAAAGCTTCATCTCTACTGCCTAGCTTTCATAGTGCTGGAAGGTGCTATGCATACTAGCAGAAGAAAAAGGAATTCATCAATCTTATCCAACCCTTCAAGCTACAATAATGACTGGCCTGGAAAGATCTGCCCACTGTTGCAATAATGGCATGAATGTCGTGGGAGTAACCAACCCCTATATAATTGGATTTCAGGCCCACGTCACAAGATGAGGCCCCTATCTGGCATTGTTATCAGGACCAAGAATCTCTGGCTATTTAGGTCTCAGGCCAGAGTGGAGATCTTATGACTATTATTCTGCTAAATGAGCACATTATTAAACCCATTCCTAATGATTTATTGCTATACCAATATATTAGTGCATCTCTCAACTCTCACTAGAGACACGTCTTCCTACAGCAGATGGTGATTAACAGAGAGACCCACAACTGGTTAATATGTAGAAAATAAGAGACTATGGAGTACTTAGCTCTACATGGAACATCTATATCATATCCTCTACTCCCAAGGCTCAGGGATCATTGTGGAAGAGGGAGATGGAAAGATTTGTAAGAACCAGAGGTAGAAAATGAATAAAAGGAAACCATGTTTTCCAGACACAACAGACAGGAGTCCGGCATGGATGGGGGATGTGGACAAAAAGCCCCAGTCCTAGCTGAGGAACTCTTAGCAATTGATAGCTGCTGGGAGAGGGAGAGTCAGTTTTCTTTAAGGATGTGATGCTGGGTAGGATGACCAGCTCCACATCCAAGAGCATCTGGGAAACACAAATTAGATTTGCTAGACCTTGAAATAATAAATAATAACAGCAATAATAATAATGATAAAATAGAAGACATGAAGTGACAGAGGTAGGGAGATAGAGGTGAATCAGAGGAGATGGAGGAGTCAAATTTGATCAAAATAAATTGTATGAAATTCCCAAAGAATGAATAAATATATTTTTAAAAGCTGCATCTCCCCATATCAATTACCACAATCAATATAATATCTCACAGGCCAACCCAGTCTAGACAATCTCTCATTGAGATTTCCTTCCCAGGTGACTGTAGATTCTGTTGTCAGTTAGCACTAATCATCACGCAGGCCCTGCTTTATTTAAGCCTGGACTGTAGTTCAGAAGGTATCTGATTATAGCCTTGGAAAAATCCAGAGCAAGCACCATTCAACCATCAAGAGGGTCCAGGATTCTTGACCAATGGAACATAGGTTTGTTGTTTGACATTTGCTGTTTTGTCTACCCCTTCTTTATCATCATCTACTGCCTGCTTGACCTTTGTTACCACCCCTGCTGGAGTCTCCTCTCCAACACAATTCTCTGTCCACTTGAACAGCCTCTGCTAGAGTCTGTCTCCATCATAGAATATTTTTCTTGGCTTTTTCTCACTGGGGAAATTCTCCTTACCTACTCAGTAGAAAAACCTTACTCTTGAAAGAAAAACAGCATTATCCCATTTGTTTCTAAATGTCAAATTTCAGACAAGAGGAACCAAGGAGATAGAGAGATGCATTTGGACGGTGGTGAGAAGAGGGATTTAGGCTTCTCAGAGGTCCTCCATCCACAACTTGTTACAAAGCCAAGCACATAGCACACTGCACGGCAGCCGTCACTTCTCTATTATTTATTTATTTATTTATTCATTCATTCATTCATTCATTCATTCATTCATTTGTTCCTTCTTTTTCTATGTGAGAAGAAAGGAAAGGAACAACAAAGATTCATAGCACTACTGCAATTTGCACTAGAAATTAAGTTAATTATGTTTACATATTTTTTCATTCACTTGTTTGGTAACAGAACATTCCATTTTCTTGAAGAAATGAGGGAAGGGCAATAAATCAGTTATTTCAATCCTAATGTATTTAGAGAGATTTATTTATAATTTAACCAACCTCATTTTTCTATTCTTGGTATAATAAACTACTTAATTTCTTGAAGATAATGTGGTTATAAGTACTATAAGCACTATATATTAGTTACTTTTATTATTGCTGTGGCAAATCACTTAACAATAACAACTTAAGGAAAGGTAGGTTTATTTTGGCTTATCGTTTGAGAAGACACAGCCCATCATTTTGGGGAAAGCATAGTGGTACTGATGTGAGATAGCTGAGGATGTCGTGTCTGTAATCAGGAAGCAGAGAACGAGGAATGCTTGTGTTACCCTTACTTTTCTTTTTCTCCTTTTTATTCAGTCCTTTTTACAATACACTGGTAAAAGAGTGCCACTCACATTCAGCATGGGTCTTCCCTCTTCTGTTAAACCTCTCTAGAAACAGAGAGAGAGAGAGAGAGAGAGAGAGAGAGAGAGAGAGAGAGAGAGGAGAAATATGCTTCTTAGGTGATTCTAAATCCAGTTGACAATGAAGATTAACCATAACACAGTGTAACTGAAAGTATTAATCATGTCATTACATTTCCTCGTTAAGGTATATTCATTATGTACAGTACTGAGTTACATAAGGACATTTTCATACAATCATATGGTACATTATACAGATACTCAAAAGTTCAACAATCCTCTGAATTTCCCATTGCTGTATCTGTCTGCCTCTCCACAGGCTACTTGGTACCTCAGCAATTTCTAATGTCACAGCCTTGCATCCTGTGGCTGTCCTCATGGGAAGTGAGTCTCCTGGGAATTTCTCATGAGATTGTGGGAGTAGTTTCATTGAGGTAATATGATAACTGATAAAGCCCCCAATTCAGAATCACTTTCACCACAAGTAGTGATAGCCCTTTTGCCCGCAGAGCGCAAAAGAGAAAGGGCAATTTCCTGTACATGCGCACTAAAGAAATTAAAACCACCTGAGGCTTTGGCCAAACTTTGAAGGCTCCCATGGATCCCTCACCATGACAAAAGTGTGCGTGACTCTGAGCACCTTGTTTAGATGCTGGCTTCAGCCCTCACTGTTCAGCAAGTGTCGAGTAATGAGAACTTGCAGGAAACTCCTTGTTTCTCTGTAAATGTTGAGATAAATAGTTCTATTCCCATACAGTGACATCTCAAAGCAAGAATAGAAGCTTCTTAGGGATATCAACACATTTTTGAGGGGAGGCGGTTTGTGACAGGACCTCATATATAGCATAAGCTGGTTTCAAACTTCCAATCTTCCTGCATCATTCTTCTGAGTGCCAAGATTATAGGCATGCACCACCACATCTGTCTTCCAATAGATTTAGATTGAAAAGATTTTCATCATGAGAACTTAATAATTATTAGAAATGAGATTAAAATGTCTGGTTGATTAAATACAGTTGTTAAAAGGGAAAAAGATGGCTGTGGAAATTCTTCTTGATGTCTCCTAGGATACTCTATTCTATAATGAAAAGAACTTTTCCTTTCTTTAAAACACAGAATTCTATTCACCACTGGATAGGTAAAGCTCGATTTCTCCATTTTTTCTTTCTCATCTCTTTGAACATTCCGTTCTGTTATCAGAAAAATGGAAGGAGGAAAGGTGAAAATTAAAGAAAACAACTGTAGGAGATAGGCATAAACTCGTCATGAAGTCTACACCAAGTGAAATTATGTCTCCCAAACAGTGTTTCATTCGTGACTGGATTGCTCTGATCTAAAATTATGATGGTATCTTCTCCATGGTTAAATGAGCTAAAGTAAGTTTCATAAACATCACAAGCACTGACACAGAAAGCATAGGTATGGTCAGGCTAGAATTCCAGATACTTTTTAAAATTCTGTCAAAGAGTTCTGTGAACAGTTTTAAGTTTGTAGACCAAAACATGTTTAGTTTTCTTTTACTAAAATTTGGGTAAAAAATAGATGAAAGTAAGAAATACAAAAATTACTTAAATACTAGAAAAATATATTCCTTCTAATTAATTACACTATTGCTAAAGTAGCTGAATTGTATACCTTTTCACAGATATTTTGTAAAGGAAGTGTGGCTTACATTCTCCTATTTCCCATAAGCAGTAAAGAATTTATTGAATTTTGCTTCTTATTAGTAAGCTAACTAATTTTCATTATATTGGAGGCATAGACTGTAACTAGGAACCATCAACCAGTGATAAAATTTCATATCTTAGATTCTCTCTCCTGTAAGTATACTTCTAATTTATGAACCATGTTCCAATTACAGAAGCTGATATATGCATAAAAGAAGCTGGTAACACAGAAAGAATGTCATAATGAATGTTTTAGCAAAAATACAAAATTCCAAAATATTAAAATTTGCTACTTTGCAAGAAAAAGGACAGCTTTGAAAAGGCCCGTAAGATTACACACTTTTAATACCAGAACTCAGGAGGCAGAGGCAGGAGGATTGCCACAAGTTGTATGCATAGGGAGTTCCACGCCAGTTAGGGGTATATACCAAGACATGTTTTTTAAAAAAAGTGAAAATAAAAGGTTGTTATGGTAGGATTGTATTGGTCACAGGGGTATACACGTCTGTCAAAATTCTTCAAATTTCCAAAGAGATGGCCCAACACGAAAAGGCATTTGACACCAAGCCTCAACTTACATTCAATGCCTAGAACCCATGTGGGAAAAGGAGAGAAGTGACTCCTGCAAGTTGTCCTCTGACATCCACATGTACACTGTGGGGCATGTGTCCACACACATTCATAACACACATGTGTACCACCCACCATACACACATAAAATAAAAGTGTAATTATAAATTCTTTAAGTTGGGGCTAGAGAGATGGCTTAGCAGTTAACACTGGTTGTTGTTGTAGAAGACCTGGGTTTGAATCCCAGCACCCACATGGCAGGTAGCAACTGTCCATATCTCCAGTTCCAGAGGATCTGAGAGCCTCTTCTGTCCTCCACAGGCATTGCACAACGTGGGTGCACTTACCTATACACAGGCAATACACGCATATGCATAAAATAAAAATGATAAATAAAAAATATTTTTAAAAAATTCTTTAAGTTGCTTGACTCCCCCAGCCGCGTTCACCCTTCCATCTCCCCTGCTGTTCTCTACTCCTAGCTTGGGCCCTGTGCCATTCTTAGTCTTGGGGCCCCAGAAACCTGGGGAGCCAGTGCTGCTCCTGATCCTTTTCACCCGGACCAGCTTGGTGCCTTCCTTGGGCCCCAGGAGCACTGCCTCTGGACCCGGCCCTGCCCTCACCTCTCTCTGCTTCCCTGGACCTGCACCACTGGCTAACTCTCCTGGCTTGCTCTCCTATCTTCAGGCCTCTTGGGGTGGGTCTATCGCGAAGCCTTCCACGCCTTGACGCCCCGACCTCATTCGCCCTTCCATCTCCCCCACTGTTCTCTGCTCCTGGTTTGGGCCCTGTGCCATTCCTGGTCCTGGGTCCCCAGACACCTGGAGAACCGGTGCTGCTTCCTGATCCTTTTCACCCAGGCCAGCTTGGTGCCTTCCTTGGCCTCCAGGAGCACTGCTTCGGGACCTGCCCCACCCTCACCTCTCCCTGCTTCCCTGGACCTGCACCACTGACTAACTCTCCTGGCCTGCTCTCCTGCCCTCAGGCCTCTCTTGGGGTAAGTCTATCGAGCAGCCCTCCATGCCTTGACTCCCTCAGCTGCGTTCACCCTTCCATCTCCCCCACTGTTCTCTACTCCTAGTTTGGGCCCTGTGCCATTCCTAGTCTTGGGTCCCCAGACACCTGGGGAACCAATACTGCTTCCTGATCTTTTTCACCCAGACCAACTTAGTGCCTTCCTTGGGCCCCAGGAGCACTACTTCTGGATCTGGCTCCTCCCTCACCTCCATCTACTTCCCTGGTCCTGCAATACCCGCCAGCCTCTTTCTGGGGCTGACAGCCTCTTTCTGGGGCTCCAAGACTTACCTTGCCTCTCCCTGATCCTTTGCATCCAGTACAACCCAACTACTCAGTCCACTTCCTGGGAAATCTTGGGGCTTATTCCCACCCCATCTGCCTTTCATCCCTGTGTGGCACGGCCACAGCCAGGATCTCAGGTCAGTCCAACACCCAAGTTCCTGAGGCCAAAATCATTCTTAGAAGATTCCAGACCTAAGGAGAAAGTCTGAAAACTTCTGACCCACATTGGAATTGGGCCACAGCGGAACTCCTGAAGACAAAATCAATCTGGCCACGACAATATAAAATCAAAAGGGAGAACAAGAAGCTTAGACGAACCAGCTCTTCATACCCAAGAAGTAAACCACAAAGACACATAAAGTTCAAAAAAAAGAAGCAGAAATAAACTTGAAGGCCCAAGTACCACACAAGAGTCAGAAACTACAAAAGGAATTCACACGTCAAAATCACAGAGAAAAAATAATAACATGAAAAACCAAAATAACATATCCCCACCAAATGCCAGTAATCCTCTAGAGGAGCACAATGAGAATCCCCTAGAGACAATGCAGGACATGGAACTCAAAAGAACAATGATGAATATGATAAAAGAATTCAGTGAATTT
>NW_008352267.1:14902587-14918410 GCF_000622305.1 Nannospalax galili
TAGATAAAGGCTCTTCCAGATAGTAACCCAACACACTACTGGAAAAATGAACAGCAGACCCCAATTCTATCCAAAGGAATACTGACAATGGATTGCCGTAGATGAGGAACAGCTGATCCTCCTGGAACAGGGACCTCTGGCTGACTAGATTTACCAGAAGCGCAGATAGGGGGGACTAGGTGGGGGTCCTGACAACACAGTGGACAGTGGCAGGGATGACAGAGTATGGAGGCTCTAGTGGGAGAGGAAGACTGTCTATCTGACGAGTTTATATTCATACTCAGATGCCAAGTTACTCAGAAAGTAAGCGGCTGTGACCAGTAATAGTCATATATATAGAGATTAGAAATGCTATGTGAAAAGTCGCAATGTCAATTGCCTTAAAATGAATTTTTCTGTATGAAACTGTGTATTTTAACAACGAAGTGGAGAACTTTTTTAAACCTTAAAAACCTCATTTAATTTTATGTCTTATAGAGTTTATAATGAGTAAAAGATTGTACAAGCGTAATAATTCATCTGTAAACCTAAAAATGTACAGCCAATTTTGAAAGAGATGTACCCTAGCTCAGAAAAATGTTATTGAATAGGTTAATGCTGTTGTAATAAAATGCTTCTTCTAATTAAAAAAAAAATTCTTTAAGTTGTGTACCTCTCAATTTGGCTACATATAAGTTACAAATTATACCTTAATCTTTAAAAAATAATTCTTAAATCCATTAAGCCTGCATAGTTACAGAAACACAATAGAAGAAGAAAATAATCCAAGAAATAGAAATGTTCATGGGGTTTGCTACCGGTTCATGCAGTCACTTTAAGAATTTTTCATACTCTATTTCAACTGCTATTTGATCACTGGCTCTGGTCCTCAGGGAATGTGTGAGAAAGCAACTGAGCCAATACTATCTGCTCTTTTCACACACCTTGTCCCTCAGCACTCATGATTT
Source organism: Nannospalax galili (assembly GCF_000622305.1). Taxonomy (NCBI): domain Eukaryota; kingdom Metazoa; phylum Chordata; class Mammalia; order Rodentia; family Spalacidae; genus Nannospalax; species Nannospalax galili. The sequence continues at coordinate 14,903,535 of NW_008352267.1, forward strand.
AGAGAATTCAAAATAAGTTTCAAAGGGTATATCCATATCAAGAGGATTATATGAAAGCACTAGCCTTTCTGTGGCTAAGTTTTTCTTTTATTCTCTTATGAGGAGAAAATGTTTGCCCTGGGCAAGCTCCTCATGGCAAACCTCTTTGAAGCTCAAATTCTGAAGTACATTCGAACTTGTCTTCAACCTCTAGTTACAGTGTTTAAAGGAGATACTGGGACATTGCCCCTTACTACCTTTCTGACTCTGGGAGGTGATTTTAGCCTATGTGAAATCTTGACAGGTTCCCTAGAACACTTTGTAAAAGTATCTTCATGATTAAAAAAAGAATCCACTTATATATATGCACCCAGAATAAATCCTTCATAAATACAGAGTTAGTTCAACTCCAAAAGTTTTCAGAAGAGAATTCTTAAACTTTGATACTGTATTTTGCTCATAAATATAAGAGATTTCATGTTGGAGCTGGAGAGATGGCTCAGCAGTTAAGAGCACTGGCTGCTCTTGCAGAGGACCTGGGTTTGATTCCCACCACCCACATGGTGGCTAATAAACGTCTGTGACTCCAGTTATAGCACTAACCCCAGGCCATGTTTCTCATTCCTTATACCTGTGCTTAACTATATTTCACACTTAATGTTCACCTTTAATAACTCATTTTCTGTTTCCATTTTCTCGGAAAACATTTGACGGGTGCCCAAATCCAAAATTTCAGTATAAAAATAAATAAAGGAACACCCTGTACCCTGGTCACTGGGAGAATTTGCTGTATAGGATGATTGGTTTCTTCTGCATTTTAAACTTCCAGACCAATTGTATTTCACTGGAAGCAAAGGAATAGACTATGTGCCTCACAGCCTGAATTTCTGAGTTTTATATAAGATTTGCACAAAAGTGACAGAAGCGTTTCCTTCTATTTGGTTTTAAAAAAATAAAATAAAAAACTCAAGAATGGATGGGCAGAACATGGTTCATTGCACTGCCTGGTAAAACAAGCTTCGGGTTGTGTTTGTTGGCCTGCTTTCCGATTGTTTTCATAGCTCCTGCAGCAGGTCCTCTTAGGGACAGTAGTGAGATCCTGTAGTGACCTGATGGTGGCATTTCAGGACACACAGGAAAAGGGAGAAGAGCTGCACCACACAAAAAGAAGGGGAAACTCATAGTCATTTCCCGGAGCAGTTCGTGAGCCTTAGAAAAAAGCATCCTGCTCTTCTTTGTTGACTTGAAACTTCAGGGAAAAGCAAAAATAAAACCAACTATGTATCAAGTATCACCATTGAACATTTATGTGAAAGAAGTCAGGTATTTAAAGGACCAGGTTAATTCAGAAGTTTGTTTAGTCAGCAGCTCCCAGAGTGTCAAGGGATGCGTTAGGTTCTTCTTTCAATGATAAATAAACAGTCTCTAGGGGCACATCCCTAGCCTAGCACTGCCCCCTCCGGCGGGCAGCTTGGATGTCCAGGCATCGTCCAAGGGGAAAGATTGTGGCACGGTGGGTCAGAAAGCGCCGGAAGAGTCTGGTGGTGATTGATGCTCTGGAACGGAGGAATGAATAAAAGTACTTGTGCGGGAACAGCAGAAACCCAGAGCGAACTGAGGAGGCTCCACTGCCTGGCATTCCCTCTGCATTTCGTCAGAGCCTCTGTCTCCGGCATCTGAAGTAGGAGCGCTCACTCCAGAAGCTGCTGGGATCTGGCTGGAAGCCGCGCGCCCCTGGGCATCTCTGGGTCCGGGGAAGGAGGTTACCCCGACCCCCCGCCGGCTGGTGGCTCTGGTGAGTGGATCCCTGAGATAACAAACCTTTCTGACTGGGTGTTGAATTAAAATCAGTGACTGTACTTTACCATGGGGCTTTTTGCTTGACTTAGTAGCTTGGAATTTTAAATAAGTAAAACTTAAACACAGCAGCAATTTGAAATGAGATTTGGTTGTAACGCTCCTGAGTGTTGGAAGCCGCTTGGAAAGGACAGAAGTCAGTCGCCGTTAATATTCTCTGGGCTCCTGCTGAGTTGATTGATGCATGCCCTTGACCGCTGCGTGCGTTCAGTCTGGGGTCCTAAGCTTAGCTGAAATCCGCTTGCTCTTTCCCCTCCCGCACACAGAAGTGTTCTTTCCTTGGGACACCCACCCTCTCTGAAACACCCCTGCCAGAATGCTCCGCCCCTCTGTGAGTGACCTACCCCTGAGCCAGAAGTCTGGGAAGAAAACTACTGAGAGTAGGGTCAGGAAAGAGACTGATCGCGGGTGGGCGGGTGACGCTGGTCGAAGTTCCCCATTGGCGCGCGAACTTAAGTTACTACCGCGCGCGGGTAGCGGCGACGCAGTCCGTGCTAGCCTTTGCAGAGGCGTGGCTGGGGTAGCTGACAAAAGTATCCTGTCTTCATTCCCCTGTTGGTCTCCAGACTGAAAACAGCGGAGCGGTCACCGGACGCCCACAGGAGCAAGCTTTAACATGCAGCTGCCGGCCAGCCTGAGCGGATGCGCCTGGGTGGCGCTGGTTCTTGCCTGTGGCTCGCTGGGGGTCTGGGGAGAGGAAAGAGGAGTCCCACCGGCCCAAGCTACACAGTCGCCCCTGGGGACCAGCGAGGTAACGACGCCACTCACGAAGACCTCCTGGCCAAGTGATTCCAACTCCAGTCTGCCGCGTTTGCCTGCACCTGCGGAGGTGCCCAAAGGAGGCAAGGTGACTGGAGCCCCGCCAAGATCCTTGTCCTCTCCTCCGTGCCAAGGAAACATTGAGATCAAGAAGACTTTCAAATACATCAACACGGTTGTGTCCTGTCTCGTGTTTGTGCTGGGCATCATCGGAAACTCCACATTGCTGAGAATCATTTACAAGAACAAGTGCATGCGAAATGGTCCCAATATCTTGATCGCCAGTCTGGCGCTTGGAGATCTGCTGCACATCATTATCGACATTCCTATCAATGTCTACAAGGTAAATGAGCCTCGGGCGGGCTGTAGGAGGGGCACAGCTGGGAGGCTGAAGAGCCTTTTAAGTGTAGAGGGCACTTCCTCAAGGAGATTCCTCCCCTCCTAATAGTAATCATTGAGCCAAATTTCCTGATGAATTTCCGTAGCCCTCTGCTAAGTGTAAGGCTCTGACCAGCATTACCACCATTGAGAATTTGTTAGAAAGGAAGATTTGCAGGGCCCGACCCAAACATACTGAATCAGAGGCTTTGGGGTGGATCATAGTAATTGTTTTTTTGTTTTGTTTTGTTTTGTTTTTAACTCTGTGTAACTGTAAAGTTTGAGAACCATGTGTCCTGAAGTCTAGGTTTCAGGGCACATCCTCTTAAAAGGGTGATCCATGGACTGGTAGCATGGACAACATCTGGGAGTGTATTAGGAATGCAAATATGTCCCAAACTTACTATTAGAGTCTGCATCTTAAGATGAGCAGATGAGTTACAGTCAAGGTACCTTTGGGAAGCTCTGTTTTGAGAATAGGGAAAAAACAAGCGCTCATATATTTTTAGAAGACAAATGACTTGGAAGAAAGAGGCCCAGGCTAGTTAGTGGGTAAAATGCAGGTTTTTGCTGCAAGTGGCCTCAGCTACTCTTCAGAGAATAACTGCAGTGGTCCAAGTGCTGAGTTAGACTGTCACTTCCTTTATCCAGTTCAGCATTCCACAGTAGATATTTCCACCCTTTTACACATGACTAATAGGATGTTCAGGGACCCACCAGGAGTTAGAGTTAAAGATCAGGTTCAAAGGCCAGCCTTGGCCTCAGTATAAGGAGAAATGGCCTGTAAGGTTGGGGAAGGTCATGTAGGATATTGAAACCTAGGTGGCAGGAGTGGTCACCATCAGGCAGTCCTCGAGTTTCCCTTCATGGATCTCTGGAAATCCTAATTTCAGTAGCCACGTTTTAAGGGAATTCCAGACATTTCTGAGGCTTAGAGATGGGACATAGATTAAGATCCAGACCCTGTAGGAAAGCAACATACAAAGAAGAAATCCTAAAATCTGGGGCAGCAATCACTTTTGAAGAACTCTGAGGGTTTGCTTAGAGACATATGAACTGAAAATGAATGTCTTAAGTATAGTCACAACTCTGGTAGGACCAGAAATGATTCACTTATTTCTTAGGGGATCACAGCTTAGGTCTTCCCACAGCATCTGGGAGAACATTTCAATTCAACTCTTCAAAACTGAAGTGAGACGCTATCCAGTGGAAGCATGAGAAATTTAAAAATAAATGAATCAAGATCCCTTTCCAAAGGGAGATTATAATCTACAAGCTATGCATGGAAGTTGGTACAAGTTCTTTTTAGGAGATCTTGGGTGATCCTACACATTTACCGAGTTAGAGCCCTCCCTAAATCAGCTAAAGGCTGAAGGACTGTATGGAAGGTGGGGTTGAGACCATTTTCTTGCTTGTGCTGCCTCCAGATCAGATGTAAACTGACTCTTCCAAGACCACTGTACTTTCTGTCTGGTCAAATGACTATTTTTGATCTGACTGAGTATGCAGGTTTCCTTTCAAGTTCCTCTATTATTTCCCTAGGAAGTTAAATCCTTTCCTCTGAAGCTATCCAGTCAACTAAAGCTGTGTTTTTATTTCTGAAATAAACTGATGAGTTTAAATAAATCTGACCACTTAGTCATCTGTATTGCTCAGAAACAAACCCAAGTTATCAAACTAGGTCCCACAGCTATGGGTGCTAACTTGAAATCCTTCAAATCCTATGTTATTGCCTTTGGTTTAGCTTGGGGCACAATACACAATGGCCACGATTTATTAGGCTCTAGGAACTTAATTTATGTCATTCAATTACTGGGATGACCTTACATAGGAAGTATTGTTACCATCCCTGATTTAAATCTAGGGAAACTACATATTGAAGAGGTGAAGTGACTTGCCCCATACTACACCACCAGAAATTGATTACCCTGGGCTTGAACCCAGGCCACTTGGCCCTAGAATCTGTGGCCATCCCTATCACCTAAGCATGCTCAGATACTGCATGGCCCTCTCTAGCCTGGGTTTTGTTAGGACCTCGGCTGAGTGTATCGATGAAATTGTGGGACACATTCCATTAAGTTAGGCACCTGGTAAATATTTTCAGGATTCATTTGAAATGTTGAAGGATCGTTTCCTCATAGTCTGTAATATATAATATTAGTGGATGCTATTCTAAAGACTATTCACCAAAACACCTAATCTGGAACAAGTTAAAAGTCATTTATTCCCCTAAATAATTGTGGCAGCATAGTAAGTTTTTTTAAAATACGTATTTAGAGTTTCAGAGCATCAGGTTTTATAGTTCTTAAAGAATATTTTTTGTGAATTATTAATGCTGTATTCTAAAATCTGAGACTTGAATTACAAGCAATTTTCTGGTGTGTTGTTACAATTCTCTTTGAGAATCAAATATACAGACTTTCTGGGGATTCACAGTCACCCAACTCTTCTACTGATTTGCCCTAGCAGCTCAGAAGTATCTGTTTAAATCCATTATACTTATCTGCAGTTCAATAAATATATAGAGTTCAATAATGTTAACAAACCACAGAATGTCATAACTCTTGCTGGAAGCTACACTCCTTCATGTAGCTCTAAACAGGGTCAGGGCTTCACAATCTAGGGAAATCTGCTTACCTGCCCTGCCATGATTCTCACCAGGAGCTGGGTCCCCAGAAACTCTCAGGTAGAGTCATTCTACTCTGTAGTCTCCTGTATCAAGAGGACCTGTGCTGAAGGCCAGAGAGGAATCTCGGAACACTGAGCAAACTGAAGTTATTAAAGTACTTCAAATAAATATGTGGGAAACAATAAGCCTTTTTAACCCTTCACACCAGGGTGCATATGACTGTGCTTACACTGCACAACACAAAGCAGGGGAAAATCCAGTCATATTTAAAATGACACATGGAAACATATTAAATATCATATGAATTTTAACTATATAAGTAGATACATAAATAACATTTGACCATGAGCCTAGCACATAGCAAGTGAACAATATAATATTAGAAGGTATATGTTTGTGTATTTGACTAAAAATGGAAATTGATGTTGGAGTAGTCTCTGTTTTTCAGCTTTTGTCATTACAAACAACACTACAAACACCATATTTGTACATACCAGTATGCACACCACACATGTGCAATGACTACATCTTAAGAGTAAATTCCTAAAACTAGAATTCTTAACTCAAAGAGTATGTGCACTTTTGATTTTGTAGATTTGACACGGTATGCTCCAAAGTTATTGCTGTACTCTTGGTTCTGGTTGTTACCTTAAATAATATCTTCAGAGAGATATACACACTTTAATATCTCTAATTTGTCTGTGAGTCGTCATGCCCAATATTACATAATATGCATATACACTTGGACCAAAAGCTGATGTTTGAATACCCAACGTTAGACTGACTCCTTACTCCCAAGCTGCTTCTTCTGCATCTTACACATATACCAATATCGATGAAGTCATCTATTTTGTTGCAGATAAGAACTTGTGGTCCAGCTGCTGAGCTATGGTAGCCCAGATGTGAAAGCTACATAGAAAGCAAATCTTAAGAAAGTATTTCTGGATGCTATGGTGCTTTTATGCTGTTGGTTGGCTGGTTCATTGATTGGATTGGTTTGTTTTAGCAGTGATATTTTAAAAGGTTTGGTGGTTGGCTGGGGGAAACCTTAAAATTCTTGAGCAATTATTGAGCTTTTGAATTGGTTCTGTATTTTATTTTTTAAAAGTAATTCTCTTTGTGTTGTACTTACGAGGAAAACTGAATCCATGTAATTCTCAAATGTAACTTCCTTTATGTGTAAGCAACTTGAATTTTTTTAAAAAAATCTGCTTGTAAAGGGATAAGGCAGATTGAATGTCTACCTTAACTGGTGTGATAAGGAGCCAAGTGTAATCATGTGTGCAGTTGTGGTGAAAAGCTAAACATTAGCTTGGTGACCCACTGGAGTGCTTTCAGATTGTTCAGCTATTAAGACTTCTTAGGTCACACTATAAGAGAGAAAGAACTTTGAAGACATAGTTCTGAGAGGCAAAATTTCCAACCTTTAACATTTAACTAGTTAAGTTGGAACACACCTAGCATTAAAATGCACAATTCCTTCACTGAATGGGTTTTGAATGAGGTGACCTTGGCTGGTAGTTAGACATTTTCTGTGTACAACACCATCAAATTATCTTTCTTAGCAAACCCACTTTTCTATTTTACCTAGACCACTTATGGTACTTGGCAATTCTGGGTATAATTAATTAATTTTGTAAATTAAAATAAAAGTTGAGGGAACATAATTAAATTTAACTTTTGAAGTTGCAGTTTTTCCATCAGGAACCTGAAGTACAGGCATAGCAACAGCACAAGAAAGATCAACATTAGGAGGGGTGTGTCATTTCTCCCAATTGAATGACACTGTCCTCATTACCAGTCAAGTAAATGAGATATTTTAGTGATACTTCAATGACATTCAAAGAAACTGTAGTGGCAGAAAGATTTTGTGCCAAAAAAGAAAAGGAATGATGTGAGCTTTGAGATGCATTTATTTAAAGTAAATAGTAATTTAAATTAAGAAGCACATATAAATTGTTATCTTTGAAAAAGTGCCAATAGATGGTAAGGCTTTTATCGGTGAGTGACTTGGAGTCAATTAACTCATGGGTTCATTATTTCCTCACGATGCCCCCTCTCATCCCTTTTGAAATGGGAATGTATATGCTGTGCCACTGTGTGTTGGAAATACACAATTTGCTTTTCGATTTTACAAAAGATCACAGTTAAGAGATTGCCTTAAGTCTCAAAAGAAGCTTTGAACTTTTGGACAGTGTTGAGACTGTTAAAGACTACAGAGACCTTAAAGTTGGACTAAATGCATTTTGCATTATGATATGGTCATGAGCCTATGGGGACCACAGAGTGGAGTGTGGTGGTTTGAATGAGAAATGTCCTACATAGGCTCAGGTATTTAAACACCTGTTTACCAGCAGGTGGCACTGTTTGGGGAAGTCTTGGAACCTTTTGGAGGTGCAGCCTTGCTGGAGGAAGCATGTCACTGGTGGTGGGCTTTGAGGGTTTGCAGCCTTGTCTCCTTTCCAGTCCACTCTCTCTGCTTCTTGTTTGGAATTGAAAATGTGATCTCTCAGTTTCATGCTCTGTCCACCTGCTGCCTTGTCCACATCCCCATCCACAATGGACTTGTAACCCTCTGGAACCATAAGACAAAATAAACTCTTTCGGACATAAAAAAAAAAAAAAAAACCCTGAACACATTTAGCAGAGTGTTTGCAGCAGCCAAGAACAGATGAATGCTCGTAGACAAGTGATGTCATGCATAAGACATAAGATCGGTGGCTTTCCCATTTACATTTTTACAAATACTCAGCTAAAAAAGAAGTGGGAAAGCTTGATCCCTTCTGTTTAAGGGTGTTGGCTAAACCAAACAACAGATCAATAGCACATTCAAGTAACCTAGAAACTTAAAACTTCATGTCTCCAGTGCACTGCTTCACATGTTGGCTCCAGAGTCCTGTGACAAAATGGTTAGCAAACATTAGGCTCTGCACAGTGAAAGCTTATGTTTGCCTCTGAGCTGACACTTGACCACTCCATAAATCGAAGTCCCTAGAAATGTCAAGCAACATTTCTTCTTGTAAGGCTTAGCTTTTCTTATTTTTAAATTTTTTTCCTTTTGTTCACATAAAGCTGTTCAAGATTAAAGATACTTCCATAGTTGTACAGGAGGATAACACAACCAAAGTCTCATTGTCTCATGGCCAGAAAGCCATGTTCTTCATTTTACAAAAGAAGCCATATAAGGTTATCTTTGTATGGCTAATATGCTACAGTTGATTATTTTTAGGGAAACATGTCAAATGCTAATGATTAAGTGCTTTAAAGTGTGTTGACAGAGAAAGACTGAGCTGAAATAAGATTTTAGATTTAATTTATGGTGTGAAACAATCTCTTTCAGAACTTTCAAAGTCATGAAGAAGTTGGTTAAGTTTGGGAGACAGCTCACCAAGGTATACCTTGGCCAAAACATAGCTAATTTTAGACTTATTTTCTGTACTTCTATAGTAGAGTTATATTTTTCTCTACAGACTCTCTAGTGAAAATACAAAAGAACAAGAAAATGACGAAGACATGGTAGTAGAATGTGGGGAGGTGAGTGGTAAGTAGGAAGAGAGATGAAGGCTGATAAAGATCATTCCTGAGTCAAAATTTTATTAGCCCAAATTGAAGCAGTTCCTAAGTAATCCCCCTCCCTGAGGCCTCTGCCTCCTACAATGTCCCCTCTGCCTCCTGAAATAAAGGATGCCTACACTGTACACAGCCTCTTCCCCCTCACTCTGTGGTTTAAAGGACTTTTTAGAGTCCATAGAATTTGGACGTCTGACAGTAGGCTATTGGAGTCCCATAGGATACCACACAAATAGTATTCGACTTGCCTATAGCATGAAGTGACTTACTAAGTTTATTGAGTTAATTCATTTTGAGTTTTAGTCTGAGCCCTGAGGCTATAACTTTCCCCGCCGCCGTTCCCCAGTCTCTTCAGGTGTCATGGGGATCTGCTTAGGAGATTCAGCTCAGATAAATGCATCTAATGGCTTTGTTAGCTCTCTTAGTTGGATCGGTTCAAAATTAGTAATATGTTAATAAATCTTTTAAGCACAAACTGTGGATATGTTTTTATGTCTAGATAATAGTATAATAATAATTCACTTTTTATAGTGTTAGAGGCCCTCCATATACTAAGTAAACAGTATACTACTTACTAAGTCATAGTCCCAACCCAGCAATCCATTTCCTTACAGGTCTGTTACAGACTTAGAAATAAATTTCATTTTGATACTAATAGTGCAATATATTTAAGGTAAAACTCAATTTCTCATAAGAAATATTTTTAATATTTTTAAATCTCTGCCTTTCTTAGAGATGTTGTTACAAGTGCTTTAATTCATCATAAAGCCAGTGTTCTACTTCAGTCAGTCATAGGAATCTTTCAGGGCAGGGAACACAACTTTTCCAGCATTCATGAAACAAATCCCCAGGCTGCTGCTTTGAACAACTCCAGAGGACCACAATTGTGGTCTACTTAAGTGATGTCTTTAGGGGATAAGTTGGCATTATTTCTGACTACATATTTCTAACCCACATACCCAATGTATAAGTGATAAAGTGCATTTTGATGGATGCTGAGAACTTGTAATTTATGTTTGTCTCTGAGGGCAGGAGTATAGTTACAATGTTTAAAATAAATACTATGCACTTACCCAGAAACTTAGCTTGAGTTGTCTCTATATATGAATAAAAGCAATTCAGACATGGAAGTCTCTAAATAAGACTGTTCTATCATATTAAAACAATAGTTGAAGCCCGGAAAAAATTATGTTATAGGAAAGTGAGATTTAAGAAAAAAAAAAAAAAAAAAAAAAAAAAAAAACCTCCTTTCCTAAATCCAAATTGTAAACACTCCATTATTTCTCTTTGATGTTATGCAGCAAAAGTGCTTCTAGAAACTAGTCATCTGAAAGACAAGACATATTCACAACTGATAATGAGATGGAAGAGACTGGTTGCTCTCGTATTATACTTTGCTCTACCCACTCTCCCAAATGATCATCTCTTACACCTGTGTATAGCATAATCCACAGTCCCTCAAGGAGTCAAAACTCCTCACAGGGCCCCACTACAGAGTGAGAAACAGCTGGATCTGTTTTCTATCAGTCATTTCCTTGACAAGCCTGAGTAGCAGGAGGACAATAGTCGGAGAGGAATTGTCTTTCACCTTTTCCAGCCAGCTTGAAAAGTCCAGTCAGAACTCCCACAAGAGCACAGCTGACCACCAAGCCTTCATCCCAGAGGTCCTGGCTCTGTGTGAAGAAAACCTGACAAACTTGGACTAGAAGGATAGAAAAGGCAACTGCATAGTCCTCCCAGTTCTTTAAGGAACATTTTCAGAATATGAGACTGAAACCTTATGACAGATTTTAGCATTAATTTCTGCCTTTTTGATCAAATATATTCATTCATTCACATAGCTTTATTCAACAAGCATCTGATGAGTGACCACTGTGTGCCAGGTACTGTTCTAAACATTGTAGTTGTTGTAAAACAGTCTAAACCAATTATCACTTAAAGTTCAGTGCATGTTCTTAACTTTTAAAATATAAAAAGAAAATGATATGTATGGTTAATGAGGCGAGTGAGCATTTCCTAGTGCAAGACGATTAACTTTGGCATTTCCTGACTTTACAGGATTCCTCTTGGTTTGAGCTGGGTATGAGCAGGCCCCCCCCCATTTAATTTCTCAAGACTGTAATTTTTAATTTTTAAAAGTGACAAATGAAAATCTCCCAGTTGGGGAGTTGTTTTAATTTTATTCCTTAAAGAAATAATTTTTTCCCTATTCTTGCTACTTATCCTTTTAGAACAATTTAGAAATTTGTAATATGAAAGTAGTTTATGATATCATATTAAAATAACTTATTTGGATCGTGCCTTTTTCTTTTCTTTTTTTGGGGGGGTCTTTTTGCCTTTTTTCTTTTATCCAACACAAACTTATGAAAGTTTATAAGTTATGAAACATAAAAATGTTCATTCTAAGTGTCCATTCTAAAAAGCCTTATAGTCAGTCTAATTATATCTTTTTTCAATTTATTGGGTTTTTTGTTTGTTTGTTTTTGTCACTCAAAAGAAATGTGCTATTAAAGCAGAACAAGGGGACTGCGCCAGGTCAAACACAAGATGCCATTTTGTTAGGTATCTATAGAACCCATCACCAACAAAAGCTCTTAAGTGAGGTGGGACAAAATAATGTGAAAACCAGTTACAGGAGTATTTGCACACTGGCTCACCTTGGTAACAACTAGATAATATATATTCAAAGCTAATTTTTGAAAGGACCTATAAGTTTAATTCCCGTAGAAAGGACATAATGTCAATATTGAAGTCTAACAATCTTTTTGTAAAAGACTTACTTTTCCTTTTGTAATGGGAATTAAACCCAGGGAATCCCATGTGCTGAGCATTCATTCCACCACTGAATAATATTCTCATCCCAATACTGATTTTTTATTACATGTTTGATTCATCTTCAATATTAGATCTTGCCTTTAAGTTATCCAGTTAAATGGGTAGAGTCCAAAGCTAAAAACAAAACAGGGAATAAGAAATATGTTATTCATATCTCCTCTAAGTAAATATGTAAAGTTGTTTCCTCTTGCATTAAAGTGAATCCATTTCCAATGACTGGCAAGAGAGTGAATTTCCAAGTGCCATTAAAATCTCTAAAAATATTCTCTCACCAGTTTTTAAAGACGATATCTTGGTTGAGAGTAGTTTCTTACAAAACTGCACAGATCTTCCATACCTAGGACATTTTAGCATTAAATAGGAAGTCAATGTCTCTGCAGCTTCAACAATCCCTAAATACTAACTTGCATAAAGCCTGTCCTGCTAGAGACCCTATGGGTGACAAACCTAAGTATCAGTCCTGGGCATGGCTTTTGCCACAGAGCAGCATTTACCCCTTTAATTAGATAACAAGGGTAAGATGTGAATATTGAAGATGATTCAAAGAAGTCATCAGAAGAGTCCATTTTGAGCTTTGTAGAGTAAGCACGCTTAGAGGCCAAGCACAGTGCTCCTTCCTGCTACACAATAATAGAAGCAACAGTGAGTTCCCTCTCTGGCCTCTCAGAACCAGCAGCTGCCAGTTTGGAATTGAAAGCATGAGAAACTGAAGGCCGATCAAAGCTAATGCTCTTTTCTCCTTTCCCATCAAATTTGTAGATTGGAAAGTTGTAATCTCTCAGTTATGATTAAGTTCCTTACTATCTCTGTTGAACTCGAACAGCATTGTAACAATTTTCAGTTTACATTTCCCTGTCTTCTGTGATAATTTGGGTCAGAGGTTGAGCTGCAGGCCTCCCAGTGGTATGAAGAGCAGTAATCCAATTTCTGGACTGAGCCAAAAACAATAGCAACCTCAAAACAGAGCCTAGATTCAGGACAAGGCTCATGTTCATTGGTCAGCATGCTTCCCCTCTGATGGCCTGAACACTCACAAATCTTGATTCTTCTTCTGACTGTACCTACATGCAATATTAAGATATTTGGAAGTAATTTGAGACAGAATAAAATTTTGAAAAATACCCAAATTTGTGAATGTTATATGAATAAAATAGCTATGGATATAAGTTTCGCCACAGATACAGCCAGTAGAATAAACAAGTGAGTGGCTAGAAAGATGACGATAGATAATTGATAAATACATAGATAGTTGATTGATAGACAGATGATGGATAGATATGTAGATAGATGATAGATAAATAGATACATAGATGATAGATAGATGATAGATAGAGAGATGATAGATAGATGATAGATAGATAGATAGATAGATAGATAGATAGATAGATAGATAGATAGATAGATAGATGATAGAGAGATATATAGATGGCATAAAAAATTGTAGAGAATTGACTGGATATATTATGAGGCTGAGACATTCCACTATCTGCCATCTACAAATTGGAATGCCATTAGTATATCTCAGTCTGAGAACCAAGGGAGTCAATGGTATAAATCCCAGTTCAAGAGCCACCAAAAGATGACAGGAGAAGGCTCAAGTAAACCAGCTAGACACCAAAGGGCATGAATTCTTCCTTTTTTCTCTTTTGTTCATTCAGACTCTCAATAATTTGGATGATGCCCACCCACATTGCAGAAAGTAATCTACTAGGTCTATAGATAAAATGCTAATTGGTGGGGGGCTAGGAACATAGCTCAGTGGTAGAATGCTTGCCTAGAATACTTTAGGCTCTGAGTTCAATTTCTAATACCATAAATAGCATTTCACTCAAAAATAATGTTTAATTGGTAGCCATTGATGCCAGTCAAGTAGACATTCAAAGTTAACCATCACACTAAGTGATTTGAAAAAAGGCTTATGCTGAAGGTAGATATTTCACTCTTATTTAACACATAGCTATGGCCTTATAAAACTCTTTTATTCAATCCTTAGCATGCTTTTCTGTAAGACAAGCTTTGGAAACACTATTTGGCAGGTGCCATAGTGGTTGGTTACAAACACAGACTCTGGAGACATGCCAGCTGGGTTCAAATGTGGCTCTGTTACTTCAGTAAGCATCCAAATACAGAGATATTGGTTATCTAATGAAGAACACTCTGTTACTAGTAAGCATCCAAATACAGAGATATTGGTTATCTAATGAAGAACAGAGTCTCTTACAATACCATGGCATAGGCAGTGAAAAATTGTAGTCTCACTCTGTCTGTGAGCAGGGTCTTTCATTAGGGTGCACTGAAAGGATTGGCTGGCTCTGCCCTTCCTGGAATCCTTCCCCGAAGCTGAAGCATTCCCTTTCACACACCTAGCAAGACCTTGGTTCTTGTTTCTAGGAGGCCTCAGCTCTTTGCCATGGTGGCCTCTCCAAAGAAATGTTTGGATGTACTTGTGACATAGCAGTTGGTCTCAAGACAAAGTGACCCCAGACAGCAATGAGGAAGCTACATGCCTTTTATCAACAAACAAACATCATCATTTTAGCCACATTTTTTTCATTAAAAATAATTCACTAAGTCCAACCACAATCAAGAGAAGGGAAATGAAGCTTCTTTATAAGGAAGAAGTATGGAAAAGTATGCCCACATACTTAAAACCAACAGAGAAAGTTAATAAATGTCTAAGTGTCTCAGCTTTCTCCTCTGTGAAGTGGGGACAGCAGTAAAAGTATTTCAGAATTGCTTTGGAAATAAAATAATAGAGTAATGCGATATGCACCTGGGGCATTCTAGGCAACATGTAGATGTTAGTTTTAGTTTCTTCATTTATTTATGTGGGAATGACTTTTACAATATCAATAGGCTCTGGACAAAT